>NC_136875.1:13818923-13881169 GCF_951799975.1 Gobius niger
GTTTTCTCCAAATTCTCCAAATCTAAAAGCTTCTTCAAAACAGCGATAAAAAACGAGAAGAAAATGAGGATGAAAACACAACAAAAAAGCGCTAAAAAGTGACAAAAAAAAGCGGCAAAAATGACAAAAACTCAACAAAAAAGTGACAAATGAGCAACAAAAAACTGACAAAAATCCAGCAAAAAACTGACAAAAATCCAGCAAAAAAAAGACAAAAATCCAGCAAAAAAAACAAAAATCCAGCAAAAAAAAGAGACAAAAATCCAGCAAAAAAGAGACAAAAATCCAGCAAAAAAAGAGACAAAAATCCAGCAAAAAAGAGACAAAAATCCAGCAAAAAAAGAGACAAAAATCCAGCAAAAAAGAGACAAAAATCCAGCAAAAAAAGAGACAAAAATCCAGCAAAAAAAGAGACAAAAATCCAGCAAAAAAAGAGACAAAAATCCAGCAAAAAAACAAAAATCCAGCAAAAAAAGAGACAAAAATCCAGCAAAAAAGAGACAAAAATCCAGCAAAAAAGAGACAAAAATCCAGCAAAAAAACAAAACAAAAATCCAGCAAAAAAAAAGACAAAAATCCAGCAAAAAATGAATCAAAAAAGTAATATAAAGGTGACAAAAACACATAAGGGAAATAAAAAGTGACGACAGTGGCAAAGAGGAGAGAATGCATTTGGTTTTGGCGGGAGTTAAGAGGTTAAAACAGTATTTCTGTACTTTTTAACACAACGTGACCCATATGTATTGAACATGTGACAGTGATACAGTGAATGCTAACACTGAACCCTGGGAATGAATGGATAAAAATTCCCCAAATTAGCATAATAAAATTATAAAAAACATGCTGGGATTATTTTCCCTTCGCATTTCACCTGCCACGGCTCGTGCTTTTGCCTGACATGAAAACAAACGGCGCTGTGTGATGATGTCATCAGGCCGCGCTGCTCAGTTTACTTGTGCAGGTGTGAGGGCTGGCCAGCAGGGGCAGGTGTGAAACAGAGACCTCTCTTTAACCCCTTAACTCCCGCCTGAAACCGAGCACGTTTTCTCCAGTTTGGCTTTACCTCAGTCAAAAAGCTTCTGGAAAAAAGCTGTGAAAATAGCAACAAAACTGAGACGAAAACAATGATGGAAATGTGACAAAAAAGTGAGAAAACATTGACAAAAAAGTGATGAAAAATTGTTGAAAAAGTGGCAAAAATGTCACAAGAAATTGACAAAAAATGGACCAAAAAATGACAAAAAATTGATTAAAAAATTACGAAAAAATGACAAAAAATGGACGAAAAAATGACAAAAATGTGACAAAAAAATTACAAAAAAATTACAAAATTTTTTCGAAAAAAGGACGAAAAAAGGACACAAATGTGATAAAAATCTGACAAAAAAACTACAATAAAATGACCAAAAAAAGTTGCAAAAATGAGTTGAATACCCAACAAAAAAATGATGGAAAAAAAAAAAAAATCTGATGACGTGAGGAAAAAGATCCTCTCGGTTCAGTCGGGAGTTAAGAGGAGGCAAACTTGAAATCATTTGTACTTTTATGACTGTTCGGAAAACAGAAAATATTCAGCATAGTTGTTTTTTTTATTATTACTAAATATATAAACAAAGTAAAGTCTTTTTTTTTAAAGGCAACAAACACGACATATCAAAGAAACGACCTGATCCCTTCCCTTTTCTGATAACGCTGCTATAATTTGACCTCATTTCGTCGTTTCCACAAACTGCAGTTCTGTAACTTTATCATTTCATTGTTTTCTATTTGAACTGGAAACAATACTTTCTGCCGCTTCTTATTTTTAGAAGAACTTTTGTCCTTTTTTTTTTTTTGTCTTCAGACCTTCATTTTTCCCGAATGTCTTTCCCATTTTTGCCTTTTTTTAAAGCGCCTTTTGCATGTGTGCTGCCTCGTCTTTGGCTGACGTGTAAGACGTTCGTTCTATCCTTTCGTAGGTGCTGAGACGGAGGCCGGACCGGGACAAAAAAGACAAAACAACTGATTTTTGCTTGACGTTTTTACTCCTTTTTTTTTAAGGACAATCTTTTCGCTTTGTGAAGACACGACCGACAAATGGATTAAATCGTTTTTTGGCGTCGAAAGAGACATTTCTTGAAGACGTCGGACTGAATTATTGGATTTTCCCTTTTTTTTCCAAGACATTTTTTTCCTTTTTTTTCCCATGTGAGACTTTTGCACTGACCGTTTCAAATCGCCAAAGTTTCTCTTGGAGTTTCTAGAGCTGCCAGTTTGTGGAAATGTGTTTGGAGTGTTTGGTTTTCGCACTGCCCGGATAAATAAACGCTCCGACGTGAAAGTGTTAGCTTTGATTACGGCACGTTTACGGTTGTTTTTGATCGTGAGCTCCCGCATCTTCACGAGGTTCATGTCCGTCCAGGTGTCGATCCCCCCTGGACTCCCTGAAGGCCTCGCTCATGTCATGGTATAGATCCTCCAAGAACCACCCATGAACCATGTCGACGCCAGAACAAAACGATTGAAATGTCAGAGCTTTTGAATTACATGTAGGGTTGAACTTCACTGTTCCTGGAGATGGAAAAGTCTCCTCAGAAAAGCTCAGTGTTCACAGAGCTGAGATATATGAGCTGCTGTGCATCCAAACCCGTATGACAAAAAATGTCGCACCGGCCTGGAGAGGAGTTGGAGACTCGGGTCACAGAGAAGTCTCCGAGACGTCCCTGGAGATGAGGCGATCATGGTGAAAACGAACAGGGACGATTCCAGCGTAACGGTGGCCTGGCATCCAGACTAATCTCCGATGTTTATTAATTAATAAACAGGAGACTAGTCTGGCGACCCTGCAGTAGAAAAGCTACTGCTGGAGGCGGGACTAATGTGGGACAACCGAAGCGCAGAGCAGCCAATGAGAACAACAACGTGACGCCCGTTCAGGGAGCTGCTCTGATTGGTCGGTAGGCTCCATATCGCTGCGTCACTTCCTTTGAAAGCGCGCAATGGAGTCTTGCCAGACCCTCTTCTGTAAAGAGGCGGAGTCTTGTTGGCGAGACTACCGTAACGGCATGGAGACCACACAGAGACTTTATCCATGTGGAGAGACTTGTCAGAGACCAAGGAGATCTCAAAGCTACTCCATAGATACAGACGGTATCTCTGGAATCGCCATATATGGTCATGTTTGAAAACAGTTAAGGGGGAAAACAATTTGGAGAAAAATCTAAACTTTCTCTAATTATTCAAAAACTACTTTAACAAATGCAGAATTATAAATATATTTTTCTACTAAATAAAGATACAAAGACATGGAGAAAGCAAAGTGGTTCAAAAGCCCATAAATACATGAACAACAGAGCATTCTAACAAGATGCAACATGTTAGCATGCTAATGCTAACGCTACCTAGCACTAGCTACAACTGCTGTTTTTTCACTTCTACTGAACAATCTGCTGTGATAGAACATCCATATGGACCCGATTTAGACTTGACTTTATTCATTGTGATAAATAATGGCTGAGGATCGCGCTTCTCTTTGGTCCTCATGGTGGGAGCTGACATTGCTGTAATACCGCCCCCTGGTGGCCAGGGGCGACTCCAAGAGACACTTGGGAGCATTGATTCTAATGGGACTTCAAACGTCCCAAGAACGGCTTAAAAGCCTGGCTCCAAAACAAAAACTCCCATGTGACCCATGTGACCACGCTGGGGGAGGCGAAATATTTTTAACCACATTGTTTTTGGTTTATCAGCCCGAAATTTGGAAGCATTTTCAGTGCAGTGACTGGCTCCAGGGCCTGTCAATCAAGCTCTGGAACTCTGTGGAGGCTCCGCCCACACTGTGAGTGCAGGGCTTCCCGCCTTTATGCCCTTTTAAGGAACAGGCGGAGACAGAGCGGCCATTAAGGTTCACACAGGACTCGGAAACCTTTACAATGAATGGACCTGCTCATCTTTATTATATTATATCTATGGTGATAAATAAGTTCATTTTCCACCAGAAAATACCCAAAAGATTCTGTTTTCCCCTCAGTGAAGCCACGCCCCCTCTCTGACGCGATGCCGTCTGTATCCTGACTCCTTGAGATCTCCTTGGTGTCTGCTTGAGACCACGTAGACTTTCAGAGACCACGCGAGACTCCTATGGAATCAAACCTGAGTCTACCTGGAGACTGTTATAGTATTATCTCCATGGGACGTCCCGGAGACTTCTCTGTGACCAGCGGATCTCGAGTCTCCAACTAGTCTCCAGGCCGGTGAGAAAGGCCCTGTGGGGATAGTTCCTCTCTGTAAATAATATCTCAAATAATAATACTCCTGACAAACAACGGTGCTAATGAACTGGTGAACCACACTTCAGAACTCATCTTCATAATACCCGGGACACAAATGCCACTGTAGCTGTATACTCACCCATATGCCGCCTCGGTCGCCTATGCCGCGTCCTAGTATCCTCCATACTCCCATAGGCCTAATGTCAGTGAACACATACACACTGTTTGTCCCATATTTAACCCCATCAGTCTGTGAACAGGATTCAAAATGGACGACTGTAAATGTGAATGTACTCTTTGTATCAGGAGCTTTTAGTAAAATAAATATGAATCTATATTTAACAAATCTGTGTTGGTTTTGTGGTTGAATAAGATAAAGAAATATCCTCTTTATTTTGGTTGTTTCTTTCTTTTGTGGCTGAAACCTTCTAATAACGGAGCCATATTTGTTTCTGATGCTTTTTAGGCTAAACAAGAAACAACATAGGAACTTTTGCCTTGTTTTTGTGGTTCAAAGCTCAATAAATCAGGCCAGGAATTAGATATTAACCTTTTAACCTCTTAACTCCCGCCTGAACCGAGAGGATCTTTTTCCTCACGTCATCAGATTTTTTTCTCCATAATTTTTTTGTTGGGTATTCAACTCATTTTTGTAACTTTTTTGTCACATTTTTTGTCATTTTTGTGTATTTTTTGTCAATTTTTTATCAAATTTTTGTCAAATTTGTATCACATTTTTGTCATTTTTTGTCACATTTTTTTTAATTTTTTCGTCAAATTTTTATCGAATTTTTTGTCAATTTTGTAGTAATTTTTTTGGGGTTTTTTTTGTCAAATTTTTATCACATTTTTGTCATTTTTTTTGTCATTTTTTTGTATTTTTTGTCAAATTTTTTTCACATTTTTGTCATTTTTTTTGTCATTTTTTTGTATTTTTTGTCTTTTTTTTTCACATTTTTGTCAAATTTTTATCACATTTTTGTCATTTTTTGTCACATTTTTTTAAATTTTTTCGTCAATTTTTTATAAATTTTTTTGTCCATTTTTTAGTCATTTTTTTTTTGTATTTTTTTGTCAAATTTCTTTTCAATTTTTTATCAAATGTTGGCAATTTTTTTGTTATTTTTTTGTCATTGTTTCGGGTTTTTTTTGTATTTTTTCACCTTAATCTGAGCTACTGAAGATTCTCATCATAAAAATCCACTTTTCGTCTCCAAAAACCTTTGACTAAACTTCTTCCGTAGTATTTGATTCGCTGAGGCTGAGGTTTCCTAAGAACCTCACATGTCCGGCTCTTTTCCTGTAAATCTCCCTTTGAAGTCGAGCAGCCCGACTTCCCTCTCTCTCCTCAGACACATCACGAGTTGTACGTTTCCGCCGTGACCCCGTGACCCCGTGACCCCCCCGGCGCTCGCGCTCATGCCTTTTGTCCCTCCCGCCGCCCGTCAGACGGAGCGAGCGCGGCGGATTATCGGACGGCGAGAGCGCGGCGGAGCGTGACTGTTTAATGAAGACCGCTGTTTACCGCAGAGGTGGGCAGCGAGGATCATGGGTAACGAGGACTTTATATGTACACAGAGAGAGAGGGGGAGGGAGGGGGAGGGAGGGGGAGGGAGGAGACCCGGAGTGAAGCAGGATCATGGCCGTGTCAGGATGTGTTATTGGAATGATACAGTATCTCAGGGCAGATCAGGATTCAGTGAAGGAGGTGTTGGAAAACGTCCACATTTAACCTCTTAACTCCCGCCTGAACCGAGAGGAGTCTGAACCAAGTCCTGTAGGCCAGTGTAGCGCCTCATTTGAAAGCTAAGATCTACAAAACTCATCTGAATGGATCTTTTTCCTCACGTCATTTTTTGGAGGGGATTCAACTAATGTTTGTAACTTTTTTGTAATGTTTTTGTCAAATAGTAAATTTTTTGTCACTTTTTGTCACATGTTCATCATTTTTTCATCATTTTTTTGTCAATTTATTGTGACATTTTTGCCACTTTTTCATAATTTTTCCATCATTTTTTGGGGGGTGTTTTCAACTACTTTTTGCAACTTTTTTGTAATTTTTTTTGACAAATAGTAATTTTTTTTTCACTTTTTGTCACATGTTCATCATTTTTTCATCATTTTTTGTCAATTTTTTGTGATTTTTTGCCACTTTTTCATCATTTTTCCATCATTTTTTCAACTAATGTTTGTAACTTTTTTGTAATTTTTTTGTCAAATAGTAAATTTTTTGTTACTTCTTGTCACATGTTCATCATTTTTTCATACATTTTTTGTCAATTTATTGTCCATTTTCTGTCATTTTCTTGGGTTATTTTTTTCATTTTTTGTCAATTTTTTGTGACATTTTTGCCACTTTTTCATCATCATTGTTGAAAACACCCCCAAAAAGGGGGTGTTTTCAACAACTTTTTGCAACTTTTTTGTAATTTTTTTGACAAATAGTATTTTTTTTTTTCACTTTTTGTCACATGTTCATCATTTTTTCATCATTTTTTGTCATTTTTTGTAAAAAACTTTGTCCTTTTTTTGCCACTTTTTCATCATTTTTCCATTATTTTTTCAACTAATGTTTGTAACGTTTTTGTCATTTTTTGGTCAAATAGTAAATTTTCTCGCTCGTTTTATTGATCGGAGTGAGAAAAAATGACAAAAAAATGTGGGGAAAAAATGACAAAAAAAAAGAGACAAAAATGTGACAAATTGTAACAAAATAATGACAAAAAATGTGGGGAAAAAATGACAAAAAATTTGACAAAAAAAAAAAAGGCAAAAACATTACAAAAAATGTGACAAAAAAAAGTACAAAAAAATGACCAAAATGTGATGAAAAAAATTACAAAAATGAAATGATGGAAAAAAAATCTGATGACGTGAGGAAAAAGATCCTCTCGGTTCAGGCGGGAGTTAAGAGGTTAAACCTGGCCCGGGATTCGATGGTGAACAGAATGTGTGTGTTTGTCGGAACAGACTGTGCTGGCCTGAGGCATTTTTCTCTGATTTCTCTGGTCAGATCATTATCCGTGTTCGTCCACATTTCCTCAGCTGGAACGCTCTGAGGTCAAAGGTCGTGTCTAGAAGAGGGAAGATCCCAGTTCGTAGTTGCCTTGAATTCATTTTTCATCCAGGACTGAATCTCGCTGCCCGCTCGCCCGGCCAGGAGGCTCCGTCGGCGGGCGCTGCTCTCTGCCAGCTCCGGAGCCGCACTTGTTTTGTTTTTTTCCCCTTCACTTCCACAGCGGCAGAGACTCGTGGTCGTGCATGCCCGATGAGCCGCCGCCGCCGCCGCCGCTGCGCGAAGTGCCCTCCCCTCAATTAACCCCTTAGCGGCGCCGCGGCGAGCGCTAACCGCCGCATTGGTATTCCAGGTGTGGCGGAGCGGCTAGTGTTTACAATCGGAGGGGGATAAAAGGCGCGGGGGGTCAGAGACGGCGTCCTGAATGCTGAGATGGCGGGCGCGGAGAGGAGGAGGAGGGCGGCGGGAGCGGGAACGGGGCCCGGGGGGGGTTCAGGCGCTCGGATACCGGGATGAAACAACAGCCGTCCGACGCGTGTTTGGCTGAACGGATTAGCATTTGGAAGTAGAGAGGGTTTACGCCGAGAGAATGCACAAAGAGGGACCGTCTTCACTCGGGTTTGGGGGAAATCGAGGCGCCGCGGGGGCGGGACTTAGGGAAGAATGGGCTTGATTTTGTTGATTTTTTAGTCTGCAGACCAGCGGTTTCCAACCTTTTTTGCCTCGCGAACCCCTTGAGTCGTGGATTTATACTTTATGACTTTTTTGTCATTTTTTGTCACATTTTTGTCATTTTTTGTCACATTTTTGTCACATTTTTGTCATTTTTTCATCCATTTTTCATCAATTTCTTTTTCTAATTTTTATCATTTTTTTTGTCACATTTTTGTCATTTTTTGTCACATTTTTGTCATTTTTTCATCATTTTTTTTTTCTAATTTTTATCATTTTTTTGTCACATTTTTGTCATTTTTTTCGTCAATTCTTTATCACATTTTTGTCACATTTTTATCATTTTTTTTGTCATTTTTTGTCACATTTTTGTCAAATTTTTATCAATTCTTTATCAATTTTTTGTCATTTTTTTATCAATGTTTTCTCGCTTTTTTGTCACATTTCCATCATTGTTTTTGCCTCGCGTACCCCTTGAGTCGTGGATTTATACTCTGAGTACCCCTTACCTTGAGGATTTTGCCAATATTATTACAAAGTGGCCAACTCAATTAATATTATGCAGTATTTGTGTTCAAAATTAAGCTAAAATACTCTCAAAATCAAACCATTTACTGAAAAACATTATCAACCTCTTAACTCCCGCCTGAACCGAGAGGATCTTTTTCCTCACGTCACATTTTTGTAATTTTTTCGCCAATTTTGAATCAAATTTTTCTCATTTTTTTTCACATTTTTATCAAATTTTTATCATTTTTTGTCACATTTTTGTCATTTTTTTGGTCATTTTTTGGTCATTTTTTGTCATTTTTTAGGTCATTTTTTTGTCATTTTTTGTCATTTTTTTGTCATTTTTTGTCATTTTTTTAAAATCATTTTTGGTCACATTTTTGTCATTTTTTCGACAATTTTTGATCACATTTTTGTCGTTTTTTTTTTTTTTTTTGTCACATTTTGTCAATTTTTTGTTGTTTTTTGACGACATAATCAACACATCCTGTAAAGCGGAGACACTGCAGGTGACAAGGGGGGAAAATAATTCAGAGAGATCAACTTGAATGGTCAGGTTTTCTGTCATTTTATGTTTTCATATAAATTCAAAGCACTTTATCCACCAAAAATTACAAAAAAATCAAATATTCTGAGAGAAAAACTGTAACTAATGGATTAGTGCTCTCATAATATTAAGATTTCAAACTCCATAGAGTAATTGGAACCATTTTGCATTTAAAATAACTTATATTTCAGCAGCATCAGCTTCGTGGTTGTATAAGCTACGCGGCGGCGGAGTGATCTGCTAGAAAATAGTCCCTCAAAATGCGATCATTCATGTGATGCAGGTCAGTTATATTCCAAACTCTATGGACACAGACGTTTATATGGTTAGTCTGGTGTTATAAGTGATTTGCCTCAGGTGCTCTGTGGAGCGGGTCACACTGTTTTTAATGCAGGCTAGCTGATACCATAGACATGCACTAGCCTAGCGCCACGAAACTCTTCAAATATAAGAACTGCAACACTCTGGATAACGAGGAAATGAGGCCCTATGTCAAACATCCTGAAATATCCCTTTAAGGCTCAGTTCAGGACTTTCTACAAAATCCAACAGCCAACTCGCTAACTTCAGTGACTTCATATGAAACCGATGCCAAAGGGTTTTAATGTTAGTTTTCTATCATCTAATCGCTGTAGTTAAACGTACTCGCTCTGTAGCTCCTGTTTCTCTGATTGATGTTTTTTCGTTAAGTCTCGGCCACTTTCCTTAATGAGGTCAGAAGAAAAGTTGCCGAAAGGAAAAAATGCGGGGCCTTTAAGTTCTGTACCTGCATTTGTGTCACTATCTTTGGATTTCACATTGTTTTCCGGTTGTTTCTTATAATTTACGCCACTATTGAAACATAAATCTGACTTTCACGCTCACACATCGCTCCAAATACTCCAGAAGTTCATGTTTACTTTTACTTCAGTAATGTTCTGGGTCTGGAATGTTCCGCAGCGTCGCTTTAAGTCCAGTAAGTCCAGTGTTCCCCCACTCTCTGTGTCTCATGACGTGGCTGACCTCTGCAGGGGTGGCCGCGCGGCAGAGGTGCATTATGGGTACAGTAGTTTACAGTGGGGAGGGGGAGGGGGGGCGGGGCCTGCAGGTCAAACTCGGGGAGAAAAGTCAGCGCCGCAGCCGTCGCTTCGCGTAAACGTCACTGTCAGGTTTAAAACGGCGACGGCGAAAAGAGCAGGAGGTTCTCAACGGAGGGGGTGCGGACCAAACCGGGCCACGGGCGACTATAAGGGTTTGTGCCGATTTTCATCCTCGCCAAATCACCAAAGGCTGAACCTCATCACTGATGCTCAAAGTAAAGAAACATAGACTGAATATTGATTTGAAGCACTTGTTTTTCACTGGCCACTCATAGAATCTATAGTATTGGTTCACTGTATATATTTGCACTGTTGTTTTTGTCCGTTACTACACTTTGATATTTGTAGCACCACAGTGTGTTCTGTGTTATAGTTATGGACCTTTGAAAGGGGAGGTTCTAAGCTCTCCGTAGGTGAAAACGGTTTGATTCTACGTGACTCGGTTCTTGAGAAATCCTAAGGCTAGTTTTGATAGAAATCTTTTTTTTTTTCTAGAAACGGAGATAACGGGGGTTTTATGAAACACTCTCCTTTCTGATTAATTCCTCTTTCCTCTTCTCTCCTGCTCTCTTTCTCTCTCCCCCTCTCTCTCCTCTCTCTCCTCTCTCCTCGTAAACTGTTGTATTTACATTATGCTGTTTTTACACAAAGCATAAAGTGGCTCATCTTCCCCCACTCTCTCTCAGACCTTAAAGGAGCTATATCCTGCTATTTTAGCCATTCCAAAGTTAAGTATAGGCATGTATATGATATATTGTACCTCTACCATTATGGAGCACTCATTTTTGTGATAAATATAAGTGTTTTCTGGAGGTATTTTTCAAACCCGGAAGACAAAACGCTTCGATTCAGTTAACTCCGCCCCCTCTCTCCGCACATACTTTACCGTAATATAAATAAACAACAATAAGTGAAGTTACTTCACGATGCAGTTATATGGAGTTGACATCTGCAACACAGCTTCATAAATGGCTAACACACATGCTAATGCTAACACACACAAGCTAACACGCGTTTGGATTGACTCACCCTCTGCTCCATCGCTGTTTACATTATGGGACTCGCGTTGGTTATAAAAGTTAATCCACTTTGATTCTGGCGAAGGTTCCCCAAACATCCATCAGTGACAGTCACAGAAAAACAATATTTTGGTGAAAGTCGCTGAATCCCGGAGAAAAAAAAACAACTTCAAGTGGCCTCTTCTTGAAAAAGGTTGAATAAACTCCTCGTAGCCAAACGCGCTTCTTTTTCTCCGTGACATGATCGTTAGTTAAGAATAAAGAACAGGTGTGTCCAGTTATAACGAGCTCCATCTTCAGCTGCAGCGCAAACATGACTGATCTGTTCAGACGCTCAGGGGTGTGTTTGTTTTGGCCACAGCTGAGCTGGAAGCACCTCGGGCACATCCTTTTTTTTTTCTTTTGTTTCCTTTTCCTTTATTTATTTCTTTCTCACAACAGAAATAATGAAAACGCTGTTTTACAAATTAAAATCCGTCCGTAAGCATAGAATTAAGACATTGCTTTACAGACTTTGAGCACTTCCGTTCCGCTGTGACGACACAACTGAACACTCAGTCGTTCACCAGGAGAGGGCGGAGCCTCAGGAGAGGGCGGAGCCTCAGAGAGCAGGATTCAGGAGGATTACTGAGAGCTGCGTGAATGAAGCCACAAACCACTCTGGGGGTGTTTTTGACAAGGAAATAGCATAAC
This sequence comes from Gobius niger, assembly GCF_951799975.1. Lineage (NCBI taxonomy): Eukaryota > Metazoa > Chordata > Actinopteri > Gobiiformes > Gobiidae > Gobius > Gobius niger. Next base: position 13,830,710 of record NC_136875.1, read on the forward strand.
AACATGGCTAAAAGCTCCAAAAAGTCGATTTTGCATGATATAGGACCTTTAAGTTTTTCTGTAATTTTATGTTTTTAATAATGGAGTTAAGGCGTTTTTGTGTTGAAAAAGTAAACGCTCATTAAATCAGACGAGGAAACGCTAGAGTCATATATTCATCAACATCAGCTCTTCTTCAGCTCTTCCTCAGACCTGACATTTTGTGAGTTACGGTCATTTACTGTAAACGTCTGGGAGGGATCTCGGTCTTTTCCGCTTCACTTCTGCCGCCTGGGAAACCCCTCCACGCCCCCGGGACGTCCCGTCAGCGCGGGGGAGGCGGGGGGGGGTCGGGGGTCAGCGGGCCGTGGAGGACCGAGCGCCGGGGCCGAGGCGCGCTGAACTGGAGCAGAAGAAGAAGAGGCCCCCGGACGCGGAGGTCGAGGCTGATGGAAAACAGACTCAGAGCCGGTCTATGGCAGGTTTTTCCTCCTTTAAAGAGGGCGGGTTTAAAGAGAACATGACTTATATACAAGATCATCAGCGGCATCATTATTACTACAATCATTATTATACTGAGCAGGAAAAGTTATCTTCATTTGGACTCTTAAGCTGCTGAAAGGAAGTGATATAAGTGATACAGACTCGCCCATATATGGTAATGTTTGAACAGTTAAGGGGGAAAACAATTTGGAGAAAAAATATTCAAAAACTACTTTAACCTCTTAACTTCCGCCTGAACCGAGAGGATCTTTTTCCTCAGATTTTTATTTTCCATCATTTTTTTGGTGGGTATTCAACTCATTTTTGTCACATTTTTGTCCTTTTTTTGGTCATTTTTTTGTAATTTTTTTTTGTCACATTTTTGTCTTTTTTTCTTAAGTTTTTTAATAATTTTTTTGTCAAACTTAAGTAAAAGAGGTCGAGCTTCAACGCGATCTCCGCTGTAACCGTTGTTTATTATTTCATTAGGACTTTTATTTCTCAAACTCGTTGCTTTATGCTGCTCACTGTGAGCTCCTCGTGGGGCAGCAGCAGCAGCAGTGGAGGTGACCGGGGCGGAGGAGGAGGAGGAGGCAGAAGGCGGTGATGTCGCTTCAGAGGCGGCCAATTGGCTTGTTGCAGAATGTGGCTACGCTAGTTCCTCTGAGCTGAAGTTGTGGGCGCTGGTACTTCCTGTTCGTATTAATTTCCATTAAGATGAGCTCAGACCCGTTCGAAATCATCGTATTTCCTACAGATCCTGTGGTGGACGGTGAGTTCCGGGTACACGATCACTTCCTGCAGGTTAACGAGTTGCTGTACAGTGTAAATGTTTCCGTAGATGAGACGTCTATGTTCATAACGATCAGTGAGTTTGTCTTGAAGCTAAAGGGTAACATTAATTTCATGCATTATACAATTTGAAATGGCGCCTTTTATTAAAAAAAATTATATCATGTTAGCCTTTAGCTTCAAGACAAACTATCAATCCTGTCCACAACATAATCTTTAGACGATATGATTATTATTCCAGGAAAAGAATCCAGACAGGAAGTACTGGCGCTCACAACTTCAGGTCAGAGGAACTAGCATAGCCACACCGTGCAACAAGCCCATAGAAGAGTGAGCTGAGTGAACAGGTGGACGATGTGAGTGTCGGGGCTCCTGGAGCCGCCTCGTCACTCACGGAACCCACGCGCCTTTTCCTCTCCCATGGCCCGGGAGAGCTGGCGCTGGGAGCGTTCGGGCGAGCTCTCGCTCTCGCCGTTTCCCCGGAGCCGCGCTCTAAATGAGCCGTTCACCTCCGCGAACCCGTTCATGTCACATCACTGGAGCCGCCGACAGACACACAAACACACGAGAGGAGCCATGGACACTGCAGACACACAGACAAAATAAAGCGTCTGCAGCCGCTCACTGCAAAAAGTCAGGGCTGATTTTTGGTTGAGCGTGTGATATGAGGAGTGTGGCGTGAGAGCGTGTGAAGGCGCTCAAATGCGTGTGTCTCACGGTGAAAGCGTGAGAGTTGGCCGCCCTGAAAACGGCGTCAGAATGGCCTAAACTGCTAGCCGCGAGTTAGCATCGTTAGCCTGTATGTTGTAAACACTGCAGACGCTGCAGCACGAACAACATTAAGCTCTGGTTAAATCCAGCTCAGACTCTGATTTAGAGAGCGCAGTCTGTAATAAAGTCAGCTCTATGTGGATTATTGTGTTTACACTAAACTATTCTCCAGTTTGTTGCTTCTTCTCTCCTCAGCTGAGAGCTGCGCCTCGTAGCTGCGCCTCGTAGCTGCGCCTCGTAGCTGCGCCTCGTAGCTGCGCCTCGTAGCTGCACCTCGTAGCTGCGCCTCGTAGCTGCACTGGCCGCACGTCAAAAGGTATCGGTTTCTGGTATCGGGACCTCATGAATGAGAACGAGTATGAGTACAAGCATGTGGTATCGGCCCGATGCCCGATACTGGTATCGGTGCATCCCTAGTGAGGACAGACCGACTCCTCAAACGCTCGGCTGCTCCTCATGCGCAGCATCTGCAGCGCCGCTGTTGCACCTCCTCACAGATGTGCTCCTCTCAGCTCAGCGCTCATCGCTCGCTCAAGCAGCTCCGACTCCAAACCTGTGTTCGTGTCAGGAAACATCGGATAATTCCTCAGCCGGACGTCTCCTTCAGATTTTTGTGCATTTGTGAGATTAAACATATAGAATTTAGGCTTTAACCCCTTAACTCCCGCCTGAACCGAGCACATTTTCTCCAGTTTGGCTTTACCCCAGTCCAAAAGCTTCTGGAAAAAAGCTGTGAAAATGGCAGACGAAAACGATGATGGAAATGTGACAAAAAATGGAGAAATCATTGACAAAATAGTGACGAAAAAATGATGAAAAAGTGGCAAAAATGTCACAAAAATGTCACAAGAAATTGACAAAAAATGGAAAAAAAAATGACAAAAAATTGATAAAAAATTGACGAAAAAATGACAAAAATGTGATGAAAAAAATGACAAAAATTTGATAAAAATGTGACAAAAATGAGTTGCATACCCAACAAAAAAATGATGGAAAAAAATCTGATGACGTGAGGAAAAAGATCCTCTCGGTTCAGGCGGGAGTTAAGAGGTTAAAACATATTACTGCCTCCTATAGAATCCCTGTAATAGATCAACCAAAGAGTCCATCCATTTATCAGATTTCGTCGCTGAAAATATCTGCAGTTTTGGTCATTTTTATGCATAATATGTTCCATTTCTATATGAAAACATGACATGACTGAAATCTTGCCCCACATTATTGCCTCGTGTTCATGTCCGGGATGTTCAGCAGAAGCTTCAGATATAAATGTCAGTGTTTCATTATTTTATTCTCCTTAAATCAGGACTATAATACTGCACACGTCCCTTTGCCTCATGTTTGGGGCGCTGACACGTTAAATTGCCCTCTCCCCGCCCCCCCTTCTCCCCCCCTTCTCCCCCCCCGCGTCCCGTACTTTACCGAGGACAGTGAACGCTTCGCGGCTCCGCGGGACGGCGCCGATAATTACACGGCGAGCCCGAACGCAACACGGTCACCTGGGACACGGAGCGTTCACAACCTGTTCACACGGAAACATTTCACACACGCGGGCGGGGGGGGCGGGGGAAGCGAGGCGGGGGGGGCGGGGACACCGAGGCGGGGGGGCGGGGACACCGGGGCCGCGGCCAATCAGAGGAGAGAGAAAAGAGCTTTCAGATTGTTCACAAATAAGGAAATAAATGACCTTATCTTTACAATCAGGTGTTAAACCTCTTCTCTCCCGCCTTTTCTCCAGGTCGGCTTTACCCAAATGTAGAAGCTTCTCGACTGGAGCTCACAGCCTATAGGCCAGTGTATTTGAAAGCTAAGACCCACAAAACTGATGTAAGCTGTGTTTTCATCACATTTTTGTTGTTGTGTTTTTGTTTTGGTCACATTTTTGCGGCTTGATCGATGACACTGAAACACAAAACGCTTCAAAACAGCATTAAAAAAGTGATGAATATGTGACAAAAAAGTGACAAAAATATGACAAAAAAGTGGCAAAAAAGCAACACAAATATGGCCAAAAAGTGGCAAAAATATATCAAAAAAGTGACAAAATCATGCCAAAAATATGACAAAAAAGTGGCAAAAAAGTGGCAAAAATATGACAAAAAAGTGGCAAAAAAGTAACAAAAATATGGCAAAAAAGTGGCAAAAAAGTAACAAAAATATGGCAAAAAAGTGGCAAAAATATGACAAAAAAGTGGCAAAAAAGTAACAAAAATATGGCAAAAAAGTGGCAAAAAAGTGGCAAAAATATGTCAAAAAAGTGGCAAAAAAGTGACAAAAATATGACAAAAAAGTGACAAAAATAAGGCAAAAAAGTGGTAAAAATATGGCAAAAAAGTAACAAAATTATGACAAAAAAGTAACAAAAATATGGCAAAAAAGGAACAAAATTATGACAAAAAAGTAACAAAAATATGGCAAAAAAGTAACAAAATTATGACAAAAAAGTAACAAAAATATGTCAAAAAAGTAACAAAAATATGTCAAAAAAGTAACAAAAATATGTCAAAAAAGTAACAAAATTATGACAAAAAAGTAACAAAAATATGGCAAAAAAGTAACAAAAATATGGCAAAAAAGGAACAAAAATATGTCAAAAAAGGAACAAAATTATGACAAAAAAGTAACAAAAATATGGCAAAAAAGGAACAAAAATATGGCAAAAAAGTAACAAAAATATGGCAAAAAAGTAACAAAATTATGACAAAAATATAACTAAAATATGTCAAAAAAGGAACAAAAATATGGCAAAAATATGGCAAAAAAGTAACAAAAATATGGCAAAAAAGTAACAAAAATATGGCAAAAATATGTCAAAAAAGTGGCAAAAAATGACAAAAAAGTGGCAAAAAAATGACAAAAATATGGCAAAAAAAGTGGCAAAAAAATGACAAAAAAGTGGCAAAAAAGTGACCAAAATATGTCAAAAAAGGGACAAAAATATATCAAAAAAGTGGCAAAGAAATGACTAAAATATGTGTAAAAAATACAGAAATATGGCAAAAAAAATTAAGACAATATGTCGAAAAAGTGGCAGTGACGTTACAAAATAAATAAAAAAGTGGCAAAATAGTAATGAAAAATATGTTGAAAAAGGGACAAAAATGTGGGAACAAAATGACAAAAAAACATTAAAAACATGATAAAAATGTGGTGATAAACTGACATCCATGTGACACAAGGAAAAGAACAAGAGGAAATGACAAAGTTCCTGACTGATATCTCTACATTAAATCTTTTCCCCATAATCACCTGCAGCGTCCTGCGTAACGAAAGAACCCAAATCTTTCTTTTTTGGGGGGGGGCTCTCACTCACTGACCGAGAGAGTAAATAAATCAAACCTCCAGTCAGATCTCGCCCCACTTCCTCTTCCTCCTTCCTGCTCTGATCCGGGACATGGCGGCGGTATAAAAGCCGGGCGTATTCTCCGCACGCGTTTGATCCATAATTTAAGCCTCTTTCTTTGTTTCCGCTGGAGAGACTTTGGTTTCGCTCCGTCTTTGTGCGACTCCGTGACTCTTCCCTTTTTCGCATCGCAGATTAAAAACTCACAAGCGTCAAACTCGGACGAGAAAAGAGGACGGAGCCTCGTGATGCTCGGGTTCTTCATTCACGAATACCCACGTGTTTGGTATCCACGTGTGGCAGGGAGGTGACGCTGTGATCCAAATATGGGCATTTCCTCTGTGTTATTACGCCTCACAATATAGTTCCCTTTTCATTTTGCATAACTAGACCTGGATCGTGGAACTTCTCTATGTAAAAAGGGGAAACTTGGCAGTAAAAAAAAGTAACAAAAATATGACAAAAATGTGTCAAAAAAGTGGCAAAAAAGTAACAGAAATATATCAAAAAAGTAATAAAAATATGACAAAACGATATCAAAAAAGGAACAAAAATATGTCCAAAAAGCAACAAAAATATGTCAAAAAAGTGGCAAGAGCTTGGTCGCTTCTAGCTTCACCCCCGTTTGGCCCCATAGAGGAGAGGAGGAGAGGCTAAATGCTAACAACATCTTTGGTCAAGCCATTTTGATCTCATCTGACCACATGTTTGCTGTGTCCCCCAAACAGCAGACGGGACTTCATATGGTTTTCTTTGAAAAATGGCTTCTGACCCGCATATCTCCTATTTTAAAACAACTTCATTGGCTGCCAGTGTCCTACACTGCAAAAACTATTTAACTAGATCAGTATAAACATCTCAATTTGAGCACAATAATCCAAATTTTAGCTGTTTTGACTAGTTAAGAAGTTCTTGGGCATTTGTCCTAGATTATTTCACTTGTTCTGAGATGTTTCTGACTCGTTTCGATACGTTTCGTCCTTATTTCAGGTCATATTCTTTGCTGAGCTGTGTCTCTCTGCAGTTCATCCAGGGTCATCACAGGCTTCTCGGTAGCAGCAGCTCTGGTCAGTGCTGTCTTTGTTCGGTCAGTGAGTTTAGGAGGACGGCCGGGTCTTGGTTGGTTTGCAGTGATGCCAGACTCGTGTATTTAACCTCTTAACTCCCGCCTGAACCGAGAGGATTTTTTTCCTCACGTCATCAGATTTTTTTTCCATCATTTTTTTGTTGGGAATTCAGCTCATTTTTGTAACTTTTTTGTCATTTTTTTTGTCATTTTTTGTCATTTTTTCGTTGATTTTTTCTTCAGTTTTTTATTAATTTTTGTCACTTTTTTGGTCAAATTTTGTCAATTTTTAAATAATTTTTTCGTCCATTTTTTGTTACATTTTTGTCATTTTTTTGTTATATTTTGTCAATTTTTTGTCATTTTTTTTGTCACATTTTTTTTTTTTTGTCAATTTTTTCTTCAGTTTTTTATTAAAAAAAATTCAAATTTTGTCAATTTTTAGTCATTTTTTGGTCAAATTTTGTCAAATTTTTGTCATTTCTTCGTTGATTTTTTCTTCAGTTTTTTATTAATTTTTGTCACATTTTTGTCATTTTTTTGGTCAAGTTTTGTTAATTTTTTAATAATTCTTTCATCCATTTTTTGTCACAGTTTTTTTTTAATTTTTTGGTCAAATTTTGTCAATTTTTTGTCATTTTTTCGTCAATTTTTTGTCCATTTCTTGTGACATTTCCCCCACTTTTTCATCAATGTTTTCTCACTTTTTTGTCACATTCCCATCACCGTTTTCGTCTCAGTTTTGTTGCTATTTTCTCACCTTTTTCAAGAAGCTTTTGGATTGGGGTAAAGCCAAACTGGAGAAAATGTGCTCGGTTCAGGCGCGAGTTAAGGGGTTACCTGTCCTTTGAAAGATGTTTTTAAACCTAACCCAGCTTTAGGCGACTTCTGAAGGCAATCGGTGTCACCAAAAGCAAAGACTGCGAATCCTACGAGTTCTTCCACAACTACTTGTATAACTTTCCATCACTTTTCGCAGCCATGCAACAGAATATCCCTTTTGTCCCACTTCTTCCTCTCCCACTGTTGGTTTTAAAATTGAATACAGCCCACATTTCCGACACAAAGCAAATAACGACATTTTTTTTTTTTTTTGCGTTTCATGTTCCCCGTCTCTCGCCGCGGCTCGACTCGGCGCCTCACATCTATTTTACATCACATGACTCTTCATTCCTCTTAAAGCGACGGCGCGTGCATTTTATATCAGCTCCTCATTGGCTCTTATTAACTTCAGCGGCCGCAGATGTGACAGTGTGAGGGGGGGGAGGTTCTTCACTCGCGGTTTAGTGCCAGGACGGGATGAAAGAGGAGTGTATATCGATCGAGGAGGAGGATGGGAACTGGGATCACTTCCTGGATTAAGCACTGGCTGTAGTGAGCCCGCCCCCTTCATTTGCATGAGGTGAGAGGAAATAATAATGCAGGGTTTAAAACCTCTTACCACCCGCCAAAACCAAATCCAAATCCAAATCCATTCTCTCCTCTTTAACGTTGTCGTCACTTTTTATTTCCCTTATGTGTTTTCGTCACTTTTTAATTACTTTTTTGCTGCTTTTCTGTCACTTTTTTGCTGGATTTTTGTCTTTTTTTTGCTGGATTTTTGTCTTTTTTTTGCTGGATTTTTGTCACTTTTTTGCTGGATTTTTGTCACTTTTTTGCTGGATTTTTGTCACTTTTTTGCTGGATTTTTGTCACTTTTTTGCTGGATTTTTGTCATTTTTATTTCTTGATTGTTTGTCATTTTTTTTACTGGATTTTTGTCACTTTTTTGCTGGATTTTTGTCACTTTTTTGATGGATTTTTGTCACTTTTTTGATGGATTTTTGTCACTTTTTTGATGGATTTTTGTCACTTTTTTGCTGGATTTTTGTCACTTTTTTTGCTGGATTTTTGTCTTTTTTTTACTGGATTTTTGTCACTTTTTTGCTGGATTTTTGTCACTTTTTTGATGGATTTTTGTCACTCTTTTGATGGATTTTTGTCACTTTTTTGATGGATTTTTGTCATTTTTTTGATGGATTTTTGTCACTTTTTTTGCTGGATTTTTGTCACTTTTTTTGCTGGATTTTTGTCTTTTTTTTACTGGATTTTTGTCTTTTTTTTACTGGATTTTTGTAATTTTTTTACTTGATTGTTTGTCATTTTTGAATTTTTTGTCACATTTTTGACATTTTTTCGTCCATTTTTAATCAATTTTTTGTCACTTTTTTGTCACATTTTTGACATTTTTTTGTCACAAATTGTCACATTTTTGACATTTTTTTGTCAATTTTTCGTCAATTTTTTTGTCACATTTTTCACATTTTTTATCCATTTTTTGTCCATTTTTTGTGACATTTTTGTGACATTTTTGCCACTTTTTCATAAATTTTTCGTCACTTTTTTGTCAATGTTTTCTCACTTTTTTGTCACATTTCCATCATGTTTTATTGCTATTTTCACAGCTTTTTTCCAGAAGCTTTTGGATTGGGGTAAAGCCAAACTGGAGAAAATGTGCTCGGTTCAGGTGGGAGTTAAGGGGTCAACCTTACGGATTAGGGTTCGGATTAGGATTATTTGTATTTTTAGACAAACCAACTCATAGATCTATACAAACAGACCGTCCCTCCGGAGCAGACGATCTAGCGCTAACCTTCAACAAAGCGGACTGACTGTAAATAAAATGGATCCAACCAGGACCAAAATAGGACCAAACCAGGACTAAAACAAGTCTAATCAGGGCCTGAGTCAAGACCAACCGAGGACTTGAGCTGCGTCAAACCAAACTCAGGACTAAACCAACGCACGCCCGACCCAGAAAAACACCAAACCGAGACTAAACCAGAACCAAAGGCGACTAAACCGGGCCCAAACCGTGACCGAGGCGCCGCATAAAGCCATATTTGTGTTTGTTTATAATCTCCCGTCTTTGTGCCGGAGCCCGGTCGCCTGAATGTGCCGAGCGCCCACACGTTTCCTCCGCTGTGAGATTGCGCCGCTTCAATCACTCTCTTGGCCGCGGCGTCTGCCTCTTATCGCTCCTTTTTTCTATTTTCTTTGTGAAATGTGAAGAAACGGGGGAAGCTCTGGCCCGGTTTAGAGAGAGCGAGAGAGAGAGAGGCGCTCCGGGGAAGGCTGTGCCAAAAGGACTGAATCGATGATTTTACATATGAACGACATCGACCGGTTGGTTTATGGAAGCGAGAGGGGGAGGGGTGAGGCCTGGTTCGGATCACCCAGTGCCTAAAGGGAGTCCAGACCCGTCCTGAACCCTGTGGGGGTTTGGCGTGGCCGCACCATAGGAACCTTTTGTAGTTCTCTGTGCTTTTAAAGAACCAGATCCACTTTTGATCGCTCTACTGGGTCTACTGCTTTAACCTCTCACCACCCGCCTAAACCATTCTGTCCTCTTTGGCTATTATGTAGGTCTGTGTAACACCTCGTTTGAAAGCTAAGACCCACAAAACTGATCTTTTTCCTCGCGTTGTTGCTGTGTTGTGTCTCCTTATTTATGTTTTATTTTTTTTATTTTTGTCACATTTTTGCTGAATTTTTGACATTTTTTTGTTGATTTTTTTGTTTAATTTTTGTCACATTTTTGTTGAATTTATGTCCCATTTTTGTTGAGTTTTTGTCACATTTTTCTTTTAATTTTTGTCATTTTTTTGTTGAGTTTTTGTCACATTTTTGTTGAGTTTTTGTCACATTTTTTGTTGAATTTTTGTCATTTTTTGTTGAATTTTTGTCACTTTTTGGTTGAATTTTTGTCACTTTTTGGTTGAGTTTTTGTCACTTTTTTGTTGAATTTTTGTCACATTTTTGTTGAATTTTTGTCACATTTTTGTTGAGTTTTTGTCACATTTTTGTTGAATTTTTGTTGAATTTTTGTCACATTTTTGTTGAGTTTTTGTCATTTTTTGTTGAATTTTTGTCACTTTTTTGTTGAATTTTTGTCATTTTTGGGTTGAGTTTTTGTCATTTTTTGTTGAATTTTTGTCACATTTTTGTTGAATTTTTGTTGAATTTTTGTCACATTTTTGTTGAGTTTTTGTCATTTTTTGTTGAATTTTTGTCACTTTTTTGTTGAGTTTTTGTCATTTTTTGTTGAGTTTTTGTCACATTTTTGTTGAATTTTTGTTGAATTTTTGTCACATTTTTGTTGAGTTTTTTGTCATTTTTTGTTGAGTTTTTGTCACATTTTTGTTGAATTTTTGTCACATTTTTGTTGAATTTTTGTCACATTTTTGTTGAGTTTTTGTCACATTTTTGTTGAGTTTTTGTCACATTTTTGTTGCATTTACATCCTTATTGTCTTCTCATTTTTTGTGGCTGTTTTGGTGCTTCTTCCCCAAGAAGCTTTTTGATTAGGGTAAAGCCAAACTGGAGAAAATGGGATCCGTTCAGGTGGGAGTTACGAGGTTAAGAGGACGTTTCTTTCAGATCTGGAACTCTGTGATTCGCTACATTCGCCTTTTATCTTTAAATATGTACCTCTTTACTTTACCCAGATCTTAAAGCTTCAAGAAAAAAGTAAATGAGGATGAAAACAAGTGCTTCACAGTTGTGTTAAATTACAAGAAAACATATACAATCAATAAAACAATGGAAGCAGGTAAAAGTTGAATAATAGGGGTCCCAAGATTGACCCCTGGGGGACTCCACAGGTCCTGGTTTAGGACCTGGTTTCGTCTCGCACTTGGACCGTGGTTCAGATCTCACAGTCCGACGGCTTAATGCGAGTCCTAATTACACTAATCTGAATGAAGACAGTGATATTTAAATGCGAGAGGCCCGTGAAGGGTCCAGTTGGTGTAATCTCCATATCAGAGGCCCGGAGGAGCCGAAAACATCTGTCCACTCACCCGGCGAGTGTGTGTGTGTGCGTGTGTTTATCCAGCCATGCGGGGACTGCAACCTGTTCAGACCTGATCCCCTTTTTACATCGTGGAATATCTAATCCACTTTCCCCCCCTTGACTCCCACCTGAACCGAGCACATTTTCTCCAGTTTGGATTTACCCCAGTCCAAAAGCTTCTGGAAAAAAAGGTGAGAAAATAGCAACAAAACTGAGACGAAAACATTGATGAAAAAGTGACGTAAAATTGATGAAAAAGTGGCAAAAATGTCACAAGAAATTGACAAAAAAATGACCAAAAAAATTACAAAAATGTGACAAAATGATAAAAATTTGATTAAAAAAATGGACGAAAAAAGGACAAAAATGTGATAAAAATTCGACCAAAATTTTTAAAAAAAATGTGATAAAAAATTGTCAAAAAATAACACAAAAGTTACAAAAATGAAAAAAGATCCTCTTGGTTCAGGCGGGAGTTAAGAGGTTAATGAAGATAAAGCACAAAAACAATGCTCTTTCCACAATTGAGATCCGTTAGAATTGATGTGGTTTGATTCTTGTACATACATTTTCTGGTTCGTTTCATGATGTAGCTACACTTTTTGAGGGACGGACATGTTGTTGTTGGGGGTCCCAGGGGCCAAACGCCACAATTTCAGTTTTTCCCTCATTCAGATTTAAAAAGTTGTGAGCCTTAACTCATTGACTGCCAATGACGTCTATAGATGTCAATTAGGTTTTTCAATGGGAACAGCTGCAGCGACGCCTTGAGCATGTCTGGTGTTGAAATCTTAGTTGTGCTGCCCAATGCTGCCACCTAGTGACTCAATAAAAGAACTACAAGGTATTTTATTGAGTCATTTTTTGTGATGAAGAGACGTTTGGCCGCACTATAGGAACCTTTTGTAGTTCTCTGTGCTGTTAAAGAACCAGATCCACTTTTGATCGCTCATTTTGTTTGTTGAGTTTTTGTCACATGTTTGTTGATTGTTTTTTTTGTTGAATTTTTGACATTTTTTTGTTGAATTTTTGTCATTTTTTTTGTTGAGTTTTTGTAATTTTTTTGTTGAATTTTTGTCACATTTTTCTTGAATTTTTGTCATTTTTTGTTGAGTTTTTGTCACATTTTTTTTATTTTTTGTCAATTTTTTTGTCATTTATTCGTCAATTTTTGTCAATTTCTTGTGGCATTTTTGTGACATTTTTGCCACTTTTTCATCAATTTTTCATCACTTATTTGTCACATTTCCATCATTGTTTTCGTCTCAGTTTTGTTGCTATTTTCACAGCTTTTTTCCAGAAGCTTTTATATTGGGGTAAAGCCAAACTGGAGAAAATGTGCTCTGTTCAGGTGGGAGTTAAGGGGTTAATATAGAAGCTGCAGTTACACGTATGACCTGAGGTGGCAGTAGTGAGTATGAAATAGCGAACTTGCATCCAGCCCCTTTAAGCCTAATTAAATAAACGAACGAGACGCTCAAAAAATAATCGGCCTGTCTTTTTTTTTTAATACGCACGTGTTTTTAAAGCAGTATAAGTAACACCACCTCATGACATCATCAGGTGGAGGGCGAGTGTTTTGCTTCAGTGAAACAGTCTCATTTCAGCCGTGGGGATGTGTGTGTGTGTGTGTGTGTGTCCCCGTAAGACACCTGAACCCGGCCGTGTGTGCCACTGGCATCTCTATTAGCGCCGGAACGAGGCCAAACAGGAAGTGACACGAGCAGCTGCGCGGGGGCCAAACAGGAAGTGACACGAGCAGCTGTGCGGGGGCCAAACAGGAAGTGACACGGCAACTGCAGGTACAAGCCCCGAGTCCAAACACATCAGGAGCTAACGCGGCGGCGGCGACTGCGGCGGCGGCGACTGCGGCGAGCTAAGTGAGTCACGGGGAAGTGAGGAGAGGAGAGAGAAGAGGGTTAGAAAGAAATAATATCTTTATAATGAGGCCTTTTTCTACTTTACCCTGAGGAAATCTGTTGTTTATTGACAATTAAATATACAAAAATTAGAGTGAGACTGCATGAGTGAGTGTGAGTGAGTTTGTAACCTGAAAAATCAATAAATATATTTAAACAAGGACAGAGACATACAAAAATTCAACAAAAATGTGACAAAAATTCAACAAAAATGTAACAAAAATGTGACAAGAATTCAACAAAAATGTGACAAAAATGTGACAAAAATTCAACAAAAATGTGACAAAAACTCAATAAAAATGTGACAAAAATTCAACAAAAATGTGACAAGAATTCAACAAAAATGTGACAAAAATGTGACAAGAATTCAACAAAAATGTGACAAAAATTCAACAAAAATGTGACAAAAACTCAACAAAAATGTGACAAAAACTCAACAGAAATGTGACATTGAGAGCAACAGTTGAGTTTGTAATGTGAAAAATGAATAAATATATTTAAACAAGAAAAGAGACATACAGAAAAAGCTTCAAAAGAGAAGCGCAAAACAGGCAACAAATGAGGATAAAGCAACAAAAAAGAGTCACAAATGCAAGATTAACACGTCAAAAGAAGCAACAAACAATTTCCGAAAAAGCAATAATAATAATGCAGCGAAACATGACATGAAGTTGACAGGAAAGCACCAATAGTAGGCGTTACTCTGGCCTCAAGAAGCTTTGGGTAAAAGGTTAAGAGGATTTTTTTTAGTTTTCAGGTTATGGGCCATGGTTTTCACCTGAAAATAACAACAAAAAAACGTATCTTCACAATATCATGTTTAGTAATCCTTTATTTGACACTATCTTGATGCACCTGCCACGTTCAGTACAATGTAATGGGCTTTGTAACAGTGTGTAATAACTGGTACCTAAGGGTAAGTCAAGTATTTCCCTGGAGGCTAGGTTTTGTTTGGTAAAATATACTATTGAGGAAACTCATTTCAATGAATGAGTAATAATGAGCCTGAGAGCTCTGTAGCTACACTTAACCTCTTAACTCCCACCTGAACGGATCCCATTTTCTCCAGTTTGGCTTTGCCCTAATCAAAAAGCTTCTTGGGAAAAAAGCACCAAAATAGCCACAAAAATGAGAAGAAAACAAGGATGTAAACGCAACAAAAATGTGACAAAAATTCAACAAAAATGTGACAAAAATTCAACAAAAATGTGACAAAAACTCAACAAAAATTAATCAAAAATTCATTAAAAATTCAACAAAAAGTGACAAAAATTCAACAAAAATGTGACAAAAACTCAACAAAAATTAATCAAAAATTCAACAAAAATTCAACAAAAATTCAACAAAAATTCAACAAAAACGTGACAAAAATTCAACAAAAAGTGACAAAAACTCAACAAAATTGTGACAAAAAAAAAAAAAAAAAAAAAACATAATAAAAGGTGACACAACACAGCAACGCCGCGAGGTAAAAGATCAGTTTCGTGGGTCTTAGCTTTCAAATGAGGTGCTACACAGGCCTGTATAATAACCTAAGAGGACAGAATGGGTAGTAAGAGGTTAAGGCCTTATATATTTATATGAAAACATAAAACGACACAAATCTTGCAGTACATTTCCGTCTCCTCTTTATGTCAGTAATGTTCAGAGAAAGTTTCAAATCGATTCCTCTCTCGCCTCAAACACAGTCACGGTTTGAGTTTGTTCCTTTTCGAGGCTTTTCGAGTCTCCGTGAATCCTCGGGAGCCCGTTACTCCAGCAGGGACGGGTCATACATTAACGCAGTAGTACCCCGAGGCAAACCGCAGTAGTTGAAGTACACGCAGTACTTCAGTCGCTGGCGGGGACATTAGTCAGCCTGATGTACCTCTCCCGGAGCATTGTGGGTATTTTATGGAGCTTGTGGGAGAGATGTGGCTAATGCACACGCCGCGGTTTGAGTCATGGCTACAGAGCTCTGGGTGGAAATATACCGTAACGCAGTGTTCGGTGTTTACAATCCTGCGTCAGACTTTTGCTCACTACTGCCACCTCAGGTCTTACGTCTAACTGCAGTCCCTATGTTAAAAAGGGGGTATTCTGCTTTTTTCAATCCCATAGCACATGTCACACTACAATGTTGACAAACCTTCTGTTGGTCTGTAAATGCAGTAAATTAGAATAACTGCCTTGTGTAAAATGTCTCTCTCAAAATGGCTGTAGTGAATGTCTTGAAATAGGCCTCTGTCTCTTTAAGAACCTCTTAATTCCCACCTGAACGGAACCCATTAAATCCAGTTTGGCTTCACCCGAATCAAAAAGCTTCTTCGGAAAAAAGCACCAAAACAGCCACAAATATGAAAAGAAAACAAGGATGTAAACGCAACAAAAAAGTGATAAAAATGTGACAAAAATGTGACAAAAATGTAACAAAAAGTGACAAAAATGTGACAAAAATGTGACAAAAATGTGTCAAAAATTCAACAAAAATGTGTCAAAAATTCAACAAAAATGTGACAAAAATTCAACAAAAATGTGACAAAAATTCAACAAAAAGTCAACAAAAATGTGTCAAAAATTCAACAAAAATGTGTCAAAAATTCAACAAAAATTCAACAAAAATTCAACAAAAATGTGTCAAAAATTCAACAAAAATTCAACAAAAATTCAACAAAAATTCAACAAAAATGTGACAAAAATTCAACAAAAATTCAACAAAAATGTGACAAAAATTCAACAAAAATGTGACAAAAATTCAACAAAAATTCAACAAAAATGTGTCAAAAATTCAACAAAAATGTGTCAAAAATTCAACAAAAATTCAACAAAAATTCAACAAAAATGTGACAAAAATTCAACAAAAATGTGACAAAAATTCAACAAAAATGTGTCAAAAATTCAACAAAAATGTGTCAAAAATTCAACAAAAATTCAACAAAAATTCAACAAAAATGTGTCAAAAATTCAACAAAAATTCAACAAAAATTCAACAAAAATTCAACAAAAATGTGACAAAAATTCAACAAAAATTCAACAAAAATGTGACAAAAATTCAACAAAAATGTGACAAAAATTCAACAAAAATTCAACAAAAATGTGTCAAAAATTCAACAAAAATGTGTCAAAAATTCAACAAAAATTCAACAAAAATTCAACAAAAATGTGACAAAAATTCAACAAAAATGTGACAAAAATTCAACAAAAATGTGTCAAAAATTCAACAAAAATGTGACAAAAATTCAACAAAAATTCAACAAAAATGTGTCAAAAATTCAACAAAAATGTGACAAAAATGAAAGAAAAAAAAAACATACAAAAGGTGACACAACTCAGCAACAACGCAAGGAAAAAGATCAGTTTTGTGGGTCTTTCAAATGAGGTGCTACACAGGCCTATATAATAACCTAAGATGCCCTCCCTCTGTCAGAGCCCGCGGGCGTCTCCGTGACCTCTGACCCCGCTCGCTCTGTACACGGGATTAATGACTGAAGTACGGCGGCTTCTGCCAGAGACTTCGGCTCATTCCACGTCTGCGGTTTGACATTCACATAAACATTTCATCTTCAGGCCAGTTTGTGCTGATGTTGCCTCATCCTAACCTGGTAAAAAAAATAAAAAATCATCCAAAGAGTGACAAAAAATCAACAAAAATGTGACAAAAACTCAACAAAAATGTGTCAAAAATTCAACAAAAACTCAACAAAAATGTGACAAAAATTCAACAAAAATGTGACAAAAACTGAAAAAAAATGTGTCAAAAATTCAACAAAAATGTGTCAAAAATTCAACAAAAATTCAACAAAAATTCAACAAAAACTCAACAAAAATTCAACAAAAATTCAACAAAAATTCAACAAAAACTCAACAAAAATGTGTCAAAAATTCAACAAAAATTCAACAAAAATTCAACAAAAACTCAACAAAAATGTGTCAAAAATTCAACAAAAATGAGTCAAAAATTCAACAAAAATTCAACAAAAATTCAACAAAAATGAGTCAAAAATTCAACAAAAATGAGTCAAAAATTCAACAAAAATGAGTCAAAAATTCAACAAAAACTAAAAAAAAATGTGACAAAAATTCAACAAAAATGTGTCAAAAATTCAACAAAAAATCAACAAAAATGTGTCAAAAATTCAACAAAAATGAGTCAAAAATTCAACAAAAATTCAACAAAAATTCAACAAAAATGAGTCAAAAATTCAACAAAAATTCAACAAAAATTCAACAAAAATTCAACAAAAATTCAACAAAAATTCAACAAAAATGAGTCAAAAATTCAACAAAAATGTGACAAAAATTCAACAAAAAAATGACAAAAATTCAACAAAAATGTGACAAAAATGAAAGAAAAAAAAAACATACAAAAGGTGACACAACACAGCAACAACGTGAGGAAAAAGATCAGTTTTGTGGGTCTTAGCTTTCAAATGAGGCGTTACACAGGCCTATATAATAACCTAAGAGGACAGAATGCATTTGGTTTAGGCGGGTGGTAAGACCTTAAAGGAACAGGCCACAGTTTTTCCACACTGAGATATGTTCCTACCTGAGCTTAGACGAGTTGATGCGTACCAAAGATGTTGTTCGCATTTGGCCTCTCCCAATGTATTCCTATGGCTCCAAACGGGGGTGAAGTTGGAGGCGACCACGCTCTTCCACGGGCACACAAACGGTGGCCTGTCCCTTTAAGGCGGGCAAATGTTTGTACCTGTCTTATCTTATCCAATATGTCAACAAGATAAAACCCTAAACTTAAACCTGGATTTGTCCATTATTTCGATTCCGTGGTTGAAATACAGACATTTTTATGCACTACTATAACCCAGTGTTTTGCTCTCGCGCTGTAAGTTCTCCCTCACTCCTCCAGATGTTACAGGAGCGTTTACCGGGACGGCGTTTTGTCTTTTTAAGCTTCTCCCCCCCCCGTCTCCTGCCTGTCACAGCGCCGCACTCAAACGCAGACAGGCTCCCGCTGTTTGGAGATGTTTAGTTCTCCACCACGTCAGTCGGAGGAGGAGGAGGAGGAGGAGGAGGAGGAGGAGGAGAGGGGAGCGTCTCGGGGGAA
The DNA here is from genome assembly GCF_951799975.1 of Gobius niger. Taxonomy (NCBI): domain Eukaryota; kingdom Metazoa; phylum Chordata; class Actinopteri; order Gobiiformes; family Gobiidae; genus Gobius; species Gobius niger. Next base: position 13,848,944 of record NC_136875.1, read on the forward strand.
ATGTGAACACGTTTAGAGGCACAAACACACGCCACCGCGGCGGCACTGTCATCTCCATCACCACCACCACCACCACGCCAAAACCAACAGCAGAACACAGACTTTACCCCACACACGGGAGGGACTGCAGGTGTGGGACGGGGCGGGGCGGCGTGTTGTCGTAAACGTGGCCTGTTCCTTTAACCGAGCACATTTCCTCCTGGTCAGCACGACTCAAATCCACTCGAGGCCAGAGAATCACCTCATTTGAAAGACCTGTTCTCAACTTATCCTAACTTTTTTTGTTGCCATATTAATGTTACATTATCATCAGACCTTGTTGGGTTTTGGGTCGTCTGTGTGAGGAAAAGGAAAACCCCTGAAGAAGTATCTTTCCATAAAGGGATGGAGTTGGTGATTCAGTGCAATATTTTTACTTCTTTTCATGAAAATGGTGCAGTTGTTTGTTGTATTTCTTTGTTTTCAGGCTAACGCTAACATTAGCATGGAGGACGTCTGTGTTTGAGGCTAACATTAGCATGGAGGACGTCTGTGTTTGAGGCTAACATTAGCATGGAGGACGTCTGTGTGTTTGAGGCAAACGCTAACATTAGCATGGAGGACGTCTGTGTGTTTGAGGCTAACGCTAACATTAGCATGGAGGACGTCTGTGTTTGAGGCTAACATTAGCATAGAGGACGTCTGTGTGTTTGAGGCAAACGCTAACATTAGCATGGAGGATGTCTCTGTGTTTGAGGCTAACGCTAACATTAGCATGGAGGATGTCTCTGTGTTTGAGGCTAACGCTAACATTAGCATGGAGGATGTCTCTGTGTTTGAGGCTAACGCTAACATTAGCATGGAGGACGTCTGTGTTTGAGGCTAACATTAGCATGGAGTACGGCTGTGTTTGAGGCTAACATTAGCATGGAGGATGTCTGTGTTTGAGGCTAACATTAGCATGGAGTACGGCTGTGTTTGAGGCTAACATTAGCATGGAGGATGTCTCTGTGTTTGAGGCTAACGCTAACATTAGCATGGAGGATGTCTGTGTTTGAGGCTAACATTAGCATGGAGTACGGCTGTGTTTGAGGCTAACATTAGCATGGAGGATGTCTGTGTTTGAGGCTATACATTAGCATGGAAGTGGTCTGTGTTTGAGGCTAACATTAGCATGGAGGACGTCTGTGTTTGAGGCTAACATTAGCATGGAGGACGTCTGTGTTTGAGGCTAACATTAGCATGGAGGACGACTTTCTCCGGGCTGCGTGACGTCACGCGCGCTGCGGCTACAGATGTGTTTTTTTGTTTTTTTAAAATCTGAATTTATTTATTGTTCCAAACGTTTATTTTATGAAACAGAACGACTGTTTTGGCATTTTTACAGGCGTTACTATCATCACTCAAAAAAGGAAAAAAAAAAAAAAATCACTCCAGCGTGAGCTCAGAGACGCCGAGAGTCGGTCAGAGCCCGGTGTCCGAACACCAGCAGATTGAGCGACGACATCTGCTAAAAGTCACTAAACTCCGGGAATAAAGTATTTCTGCGATAAAAACCAAACTCAGAGACAGTGGAATATTTATGGATAAATACGAGTCAGATACTTTATATTTAACATGGATTTTACATGAATGGCTTGGATTATTGGAGAGGAAGCTGTCGGTCATTTAACAGCTCCAGCTAAAGGTTAGCCGCTAACGTTAGCATCTTTTCACCGTAACCGTTTATATTTAGGTCGTTATTCTTGAGAAACACAAACACTCGACTGAAACAGCTGATTTACTTCAGTCGTGTTGTTTAGTTCAAAGACCTGTCTCTGTCAGGCTCTTCTCCCACTCTCGCAATGCATTGTGGTCTATATTGACCCGTTTAGTGACCATCGATGCTCACTACTTTTCCAGATGCATTGTGGGAAATTTCGAGTGGACGACATTTTTCTCTCTGGACATTCGGACACACCTACAACATGTGACCACTATATAATCACTATATAATCACTATATAGTCACTATATAGTCACTATATAGTCACTATATAGTGACTATATAGTCACTATATAGGGCAGAGTGTGGACATTTGGATACAGTCTCTGTGTTTGAGGCTAACACTAACATTAGCATCGAGGACGTCACTAAACTGAGTCCCCGAGGGGCCAAGTGAAGCATCTCTATTGCCGTGGTTAGTCCTAGATCGTCTGCTCCGGAGGGACAGTCTGCTGTGAAAACGTGAGATATCATGACACAAATTAAGGTTAGGGCCAGGGAAATGGTTAACCTCTTAACTCCCGCCTGAACCGAGAGGATCTTTTTCCTCACGTCATCAGATGTTTTTTCCAACATTTTTTTGTCGGGTATTCAACTCATTTTTGTAACTTTTTTGTAATTTTTTATCACATTTTTGTAACTTTTTTCGTCCATTTTTAATCAATTTTTTGTCACATTTTTTATCAATTTTTTATCAATTTTTTGTAATTTTTTTGTTACATTTTTGTCATTTTTTCGTCCATTTTTTGTCAATTTCTTGTGACATTTTTGTGACATTTTTGCCACTTTTTTGTCAATGTTTTCTCACTTTTTTGTCACATTTCCATCATTGTTTTGTTGCTATTTTCACTGCTTTTTTCCAGAAGCTTTTGGACTGGGGTAAAGCCATTAGGGTTAAGATTAGGATTATTTGTATTTTTAGACAAACCAACTCATAGATCTATACAAACTCACAGCAGATCGTCCCTCCGGAGCATACGATCTAGCACTAACCCTATTGCTGTTGTGGGCGAGTGTGCGTCAGATATACGGGCGTACCAGAAACACGCAGACAGAAAGGTTCCTGCTCGGGAGTTCTGGCTCGGGGGGAAACACGGAAATTAAGGTGTTAATTTTTTTAAATTAATGAATCGAAATGAACGCGCTACAGTCCCAGCACTAACTTTACATTATAGTTTAGTTCAATAATCACCGTTTTAACCTCTTTACTCCTTGGCTTTACCCGAATCTAAAGGCTTCTCGAACAAAGCGTCAAAATACAGATGAAATCGAGGATGAAAACACAGATAAAACGTGTATATTTGCTGATATAAATGGCCACGTCTCTGCGTCTGTGCGAGTTGTCAGGAAGTAGCCGCTCCGTCTCCCAGCGCCGTAAACAGAAATAACATCAGACGTGAGATTAAAGGGATCAACCACAGGAGCAGGTTATGTCAGTCACACGAGTATTAATAGTCCTCGACAGTACGGAGGCGAGTGGGTTCTTTACGCCTTTTGATTACATCACAACTTCAGGGATTTTAGCCTCGTTTTCATGTCGCTAACGTCGGGTAAATGAGCCGGTCGTCCTTCATGAGAAGCTCCTGGATTCTCTTCAAGCGGCCCATGTCTATGTCAGAACCAGGTCTAAACCGAGGACTCACCCGGGTCCAACCAGCTCCCAAACCGGCTCTAAAGCGTAATCCTAATCCCGGCGTTAACCAGTGGTAAGCCGGCGGTAATTAGCTCATTAATAATCATGTCAGAGAGCTCGCAGTGATGTCTAAACCCCGGCACCGCCGCCTCCGGAGGACCCGCTAAAGCGAAACGGAAAAATTCAATTAGGCGACAAAAGTGAATACATTTACTACAGCGGCAGAAGGAGAGGCAGCGCGAGGGGCCCGGGGCTGCAGCCGTTTCCCACGATGCATCGGGAGCGAGGCGGGTGTGGGGGGGGGGGAGGGGGGGGGTGTATGTGTAATGTATGAGAAGAGAGGCTGAATATTGACTAGTGAATGAGTTTCAACGCGAGACGCTCAAGTTTTGCAGTGTTTTTTTCTCTGCATTCGAGCGACGAGAGTTCAGCCCACTCCACATCCACTTCCCTGTTTTTGCCCAATCAAAACTACGGATAATTATTCCAAAACTACTTTATTTTATCATTAGTTCAGCTATCTAACTATAAGTACCTGCTGAACTAATCAATGAGACGAGCTGTGTGCTTTTATTTTGGCGAGTCCATTGTTTTCCCCTTTAACTGTTTCAAAACATGGAAAGAGAATGTGAAGTTTGCCATAGATACAGACGGCATCTCTGGAATCGCCCATATATGGTCATGTTTGAAAACAGTTAAGGGGGAAAACAATAACCTCTTACCACCCGCCTAAACCAAATGCATTCTGTCCTCTTTTGCCTGTGTAACACCTCATTTGGAAACTAAGACCCACAAAACTGATCTTTTTCCTCGCATTGTTGCTGTGTTGTGTCACCTTTTGTATGTTTTTTGTTGTTGTCACATTTTGGTTGAGTTTTTTGTCACTTTTTGTTGAATTTTTCTCACATTTTTGCGCTTCTACTGAACAATCTGCTGTGAAAAAAACATTCATGTGGACCTGATTTAGATTTGACTTTGATAAATAAGTTCATGATGGCTAAAAAGAGGGAAAAATTGTTTGTTTTCCCCCTCGGCGAAGCCACGCCCCCTTCTATGATGCAATGCCATCTGTATATCGATGTAAAGAGGAAAAGAATATGAAGGTTTCACGGAGGAGCAGTGCTCCGAGTGCTGCCTATAAAACCACGGCTCAGTCGACCTCTTTACTTAATACGAGACGCCCTCTCGAGTGACAAAAAGTGACAAAAATCCCTAAAAAAAAGACAAAAATCCAGCAAAAAAAAAGACAAAAATCCAACAAAAAAGTGACAAAAATCCAGAAAAAAAGTGAAAAACACATAAGGGAAATAAAAAGTGACGACAATGGCAAAGAGGAGAGAATGCATTTGGTTTTGGCGGGTGGTAAGAGGTAAATCTTGGCATTCTTCGTCCAAACCCACCTCTTCCTCTATAAACATCTCCGTTTCTGTGCGTTTCCTCCGGTCTGCGGCGGCACTCAGAGCTCGCATTTGTAGCGTTTTGTTTTTTGCGGCGCGAGGAGGGAAAAAACAGAAGCGGACGGGAGAGCAGCCTCGAGGCATGTCTACAACAATCGCGGACCGGGGACGTCTGAGCAGAGAGTGAAGACGGAGAGAGCGCAGAGAATTAAAGACGGAGACGAGTCCAAAGGCCGACCTCGAGGCCAGTCACGCCGTCGAGAGGATCACGGAGAGACTCGCCCTTTACGAGGAAGCGACGCCAACGTGGTCTTTCCCTCCCAGATCCATTCACAAATACTGACGTGTTTGGTATCCACGTGGAGCACGAAAGGAGATTGAGACGATGCTGTGATCCAAATATGGTCATTTCCTTTGTGGGAGAAACCAACAACATCTCCACTTTAGTCGCTCCTACAGACTCCACAGGTTTGGTCTTAAAGTGAATCTGACACTTTAGACACAATTTTTGCTAAAACATAATTTATTTTTTTATTTTATTTCATTTCATTTCATTTCATTTCATTTCATTTCATTTCATTTCATTTCATTTCATTTTATCTTATTTATTTATTTATTTTTTTCAGTCATGTTAGTTAGTAATTAACATGATTATATTCAAGATTTCTCAAAGATTCTTTAGTTTGACCATTTTTGTGATGTTTGTAGTTTCACTTCCTTATTGGACACTGACAGGAAGTGACATACAGACGGCGTCTCTGGAGTCGCCCATATATGGTCATGTTTGAAAACAGTTAAGGGGAAAACAGTTTGGAGAAAAATCTAAACTTTCTCGAATTATTCAAAAACTACTTTAACAAACGCTGAATTATGAATATAGTTTCTACTAAATAAAGATACAAAGACATGGGGAGGAGCAAAGAGGTTCAACAGCCCATAAATACATAAATATCAGCAGCTTTATCTGACGTCTAAAGATTTTTCCAGATTTCACTAATAACTATTTTCCCTCTGAAAAAGTATTTGTAGCTAATATGTCACAAAATAAAACCATCCATTCAAGCCCGGCTCATTCCATTATGTAGTTTTTGTCGCTGAAAAGATTCACTGGACCAAATGCCATTAACCTCTTCACTCCCGCCTGAACCGGGAGGATCTTTTTCCTCACGTCATCAGATTTTTTTTCCATCATTTTTTTGTTGGGTATTCAACTCATTTTTGTGACTTTTTTGTCATTTTTTGTCAAATTTTTATCAAATTTTTGTCATTTTTTTCATAAATTTTTTGACATTTTTTGGTCACATTTTGTCACTTTTGTGTCCATTTTTTGTAATTTTTTATCACATTTTTTATCACATTTTTTGTCTTTTTTTTGTCATTTTTTGTCAAATTATCGTCATTTTTTGGTCAAATTTGTATCACATTTTTGTAATTTTTTGTCACATTTTTTGATAATTTTTTTGTCACATTTTTGTCATTTTTTTCATCAATTATTTGTCAATTTCTTGTGACATTTTTGTGACATTTTTCTGACATTTTTTGGACATTTTTGCCACTTTTTCTTAAATTTTTCGTCATTTCTTTGTCAATGTTTTCTCACTTTTTTGCCACATCATCATTGTTTTCGTCTCAGTTTTGTTGCTATTTTCTCACCTTTTTTCCAGAAGCTTTTGGATTGGGGTAAAGCCAAACTGGAGTAAAATGTGCTCGGTTCAGGCGGGAGTTAAGGGTTTGAACATGATTATTGCATATTTGTGTATTTTTGCACATTTCCGATGCTTTACTTCCTCATCGTTATCGAGAAAGTCCCCATAAACACTGAGATATTCATTTTTGTCCACCTCTATCGTCGCGCTCAGGCTAAAGTGATGCTCTGTAACTTTCCTTTTCGTCCACACTCCCCCCCCCCGCCGTCTCCTCCTCTGTCCTGGTTTCCTCGGCTGTGTGTGCTTTAATTAATTGCGGTCTAATTGAATTTGCGGAGCGGTAATGGCTTGGTTAAGGGAGAGCACAGATTGACACAGCGCTGGGCTTATCTGCGTCGCGACTGTAACCGGGGAGCTACGGCGAGCGCACAGGGACACGCCGGCCGCGGAGTCAACAGGAAGTGTGGAGCGAGCGAAGAACAAGGGGGGGCCGCGAGGGGTGCAAATCTATCACGAATATATTAAACAGCGTCTGAACCGAGCAGCTCGTAAGGAGAACCTGCACATTTGTTAACAATCGATTTCCCCTCGAGCCGGAACCTTTCTATCTGCGTGTTTCTGGTACGCCCGTATATCTGACGCACACCCGCCCACAACAGCAACGGAGGCGCTTCACTCGGGCCGTCGGGGACTCAGTTTAGTTTTAAAAACGTCCTGATGGGACGATAGACGCTGTCCTGCTCTAAAAAGTCTACAGTATCATCTCAATGCAAAACATGTACAATACAAACACAGAGACGTCCTCCATGCTAATGTTAGCGTTGGCCTCAAACACAGAGACGTCCTCCATGCTAATGTTAGCGTTAGCCTCAAACACAGAGACGTCCTCCATGCTAATGTTAGCGTTAGCCTCAAACACAGAGACGTCCTCGATGCTAATGTTAGCGTTGGCCTCAAACACAGAGACGTCCTCGATGCTAATGTTAGCGTTAGCCTCAAACACAGAGACGTCCTCCATGCTAATGTTAGTGTTAGCCTCAAACTCAGACGTCCTCCATGCTAATATTAGTGTTAGCCTCACACACAGACGTCCTCGATGCTAATGTTAGCGTTAGCCTCAAACACAGAGACGTCCTCGATGCTAATGTTAGCGTTAGCCTCACACACAGACGTCCTCGATGCTAATGTTAGCGTTAGCCTCAAACTCAGACGTCCTTCATGCTAATATTAGTGTTAGTCTCACACACAGACGTCCTCGATGCTAATGTTAGCGTTAGCCTCAAACTCAGATGTCCTCCATGCTAATATTAGTGTTAGCCTCACACACAGACGTCCTCGATGCTAATGTTAGTGTTAGCCTCACTCACAGACGTCCTCGATGCTAATGTTAGTGTTAGCCTCACACACAGACGTCCTCGATGCTAATGTTAGCGTTAGCCTCAAACTCAGACGTCCTCCATGCTAATATTAGTGTTAGCCTCACACACAGACGTCCTCGATGCTAATGTTAGTGTTAGCCTCACTCACAGACGTCCTCGATGCTAATGTTAGCGTTAGCCTCAAACACGGAGACGTCCTCCATGCTAATATTAGTGTTAGCCTCACACACAGACGTCCTCGATGCTAATGTTAGCGTTAGCCTCAAACACGGAGACGTCCTCCATGCTAATATTAGTGTTAGCCTCACACACAGACGTCCTCGATGCTAATGTTAGCGTTAGCCTCAAACACAGAGACGTCCTCGATGCTAATGTTAGCGTTAGCCTCAAACTCAGACGTCCTCCATGCTAATATTAGTGTTAGCCTCACACACAGACGTCCTCGATGCTAATGTTAGCGTTAGCCTCAAACACAGAGACGTCCTCCATGCTAATATTAGTGTTAGCCTCACACACAGACGTCCTCGATGCTAATGTTAGCGTTAGCCTCAAACACAGAGACGTCCTCCATGCTAATGTTAGCGTTAGCCTCACACACAGAGACGTCCTCCATGCTAATATTAGCGCTAGCCTCAAACACGGAGACGTCCTCCATGCTAATATTAGTGTTAGCCTCACACACAGACGTCCTCGATGCTAATATTAGTGTTAGCCTCAAACACAGAGACGTCCTCCATGCTAATATTAGTGTTAGCCTCAAACACAGAGACGTCCTCCATGCTAATATTAGTGTTAGCCTCAAACACAGAGACGTCCTCGATGCTAATATTAGTGTTAGCCTCAAACACAGAGACGTCCTCCATGCTAATATTAGTGTTAGCCTCAAACACAGAGACGTCCTCGATGCTAATGTTAGTGTTAGCCTCAAACACAGAGACGTCCTCCATGCTAATGCTAGCCTTAGCCTCAAACACAGAGACGTCCCCGATGCTAATGCTAGCCTTAGCCTCAAACACAGAGACGTCCCCGATGCTAATATTAGTGTTAGCCTCAAACACAGAGACGTCCTCGATGCTAATGCTAGCCTTAGCCTCAAACACAGAGACGTCCCCGATGCTAATGCTAGCCTTAGCCTCAAACACAGAGACGTCCCCGATGCTAATGCTAGCCTTAGCCTCAAACACAGAGACGTCCCCGATGCTAATATTAGTGTTAGCCTCAAACACAGAGACGTCCTCGATGCTAATGCTAGCCTTAGCCTCAAACACAGAGACGTCCCCGATGCTAATGCTAGCCTTAGCCTCAAACACAGAGACGTCCCCGATGCTAATGCTAGCCTTAGCCTCAAACACAGAGACGTCCCCGATGCTAATGCTAGCCTTAGCCTCAAACACAGAGACGTCCCCGATGCTAATGCTAGCCTTAGCCTCAAACACAGAGACGTCCTCGATGCTAATGCTAACCTTAGCCTCAAACACAGAGACGTCCCCGATGCTAATGCTAGCCTTAGCCTCAAACACAGAGACGTCCTCGATGCTAATGCTAACCTTAGCCTCAAACACAGAGACGTCCCCGATGCTAATGCTAGCCTTAGCCTCAAACACAGAGACGTCCTCGATGCTAATGCTAGCCTTAGCCTCAAACACAGAGACGTCCTCGATGCTAATGCTAGCCTTAGCCTCAAACACAGAGACGTCCTCGATGCTAATGCTAGCCTTAGCCTCAAACACAGAGACGTCCTCGATGAACAAACGCTCCAGCCCACTCTGAGCCACAATAACCCTAACCCTTGTAATCAAGTCCCACCACTACTAGTATATATTCAAATTTGTTAAATCAATTGCCATAGGCTGCACTGAGGCTTCACGTCTTCACTGAGACTGTTCTAGACTTTTGCTGCATAAAGCTGAAACATATATGTCATATTGTTTAGTCCTGACTCTGGGAACCACCAGGAGACCCCCTCCTGGTGGTTCATACAGCTGTAACAGGTCAGCTATATACTTTGGTGCCCGACCATGAAGGAACTTATAGACCCTTTCGCTGCTGACATCATCAGTGACATCATCTGGAGGCAGGAAGTGATCAAGAGAAATAAGATTTAACTAAAACTAGCGATTATAAATGTAAAACTACAACTAAAACATGTGGTCCTGTTGTGGCTTAAGGCGCCAGAACAAGGGGAACGACATTTGAGGTGATAAAATAAGGTTTATCTGATGTTTCCAACAACAGTTAGACATTTGTTTATCGTTACTATGACAACGGCTACAATGGAAATAGATGGGAATCTAACTTCCTGCCTCCAGGTAAGCCCAGAATGTTTACAAACAATTAAAGGGTCCATACACAAGCAGAGCTGTTTTAAATTCTATTCTCTGAGCGACAGGAAGTCAGTGCAGAGACCGGAGCACTGGACTAATATGGTCGTATTTCCTGTTTCTTGTCGGGACTCGAGCAGCAGCGTTTTGCTACACTTTGCTTTGATATAAAGGACTTCTCTCCCGACGTCGCCGCGGAGGATTCTCTCCTCTGATTGGTCAAAAAGCCGTCTTCTTATCTGAGCTGGAAACTAAACCCGGTCCAGAGCAGGATTTGCACTAAGGGCATGTTTCCACGGAGATACACCCTGATAGTTACTTATCTTATCTATCCAGTTTAGTAGTACGGCAAAACCAGGGTTATCATTAAACTTTACCGCTAACCCTCTAATCGTGGCTTTTTAGTTTAACCCTCTGGTATCCAAAGTAATGAACTAGATCAGTATAAACATCTCAATTTGAGCATAATAATCCACATTTTAGTTGTTTTGACTAGTTAAGAAGTTGTTGGGCATTTGTCCCAGATTATTTCACTTGTTCTGAGATGTTTCTGACTCGTTTCGATACATTTCGTCCTTATTTCAGGTCATTTTCTTTGCCAATAAAAATTGGTCTTATCTCATTGGCAGTTTCTTATTTTAAGCGAGATTTACCCTAGAACTGGTCTGAAATGTCCTCAAACAAGCAAAGCAAACTTGGTCCGATCAGGAAAAGTGTCTAAATTAGTGAAAACCGCTCAAAACAAGATACATTTCCTCAATTCAAGTCATTTAAGCCAATGCTTGATATTCAGTGACTTCCTGTTTCGCTCCAGCACACCAAAATAAAAGCACGCAGCTCGTCTCATTCATTAGTTCAGCAGGTGCTTACATTACAAGAATATAATTAAGTGTTTTGTCTGTTCATAGTTAGGCAGAAGGAAAGTTTAACTAATGAATAAGACGGTGCTTTTATTTTGGCGAGCTGGATCGAAACAGGAAGTCACTTCTTGGGCAAGAATTTGAAATTATGCACGAGTCAATTCCTTCACCGCTCTCAAAGATCGACCGGTGAAGGAGGAAGTCATGGAAATTCTACATTAGAGTTTTGAAGAGTTAAAGATGGAAAAGTCTAAAGATCCATCGCAATATCGACTCGAGCGAAACCCCCGAGACTTTGTTTTCGCTTTGTTACTTTCCGCCGGTGATGGGCCTGATGCTGAGGTTTGCGTTTCCCTTTTCAGAACTTCATCAAAAGTTCCGTCTTCCGATGCATAATGTATGACTTTACCCACTACTTTCCCCCTCCCCGTATACTCCTCCACAGTATGTAAAATACGTACATCTCCGCCGTGATCGTATGCATTGTTTTTGAAGCGTGGACAATCGCCGCCGCGTCTGCCAAAGCAAGTTTCCGCCGTGAAAAAGGAGAAGAAGAAGAAGAAAAAAAGCTCTCCCATCTCCCGCTCCGAGTCGGGTCCCGGCTGAGCTTGCATTTAAAAGCATCGTTTTTTTTTTTAGCATCGGAAAAGGTCACTCTCTGGGCCCGGATCTCTCCGCGTTCAGCACAAATAACCTTTCGCGTGTGCGCCCGTGACATTAGGTCCTGCCTTTGATTCCGGAGGCGGCGGATTTCAAACACTGGGCAACGCCACGTGCATAAAGGGCCGGTTATTACGGCTGAATGTGGGGTTTGATGGAGGGATGTGAGGCTGGAGTGTGAGAGGAGAGGCTTTGGGGAACTGGTTTGGCTTTTACACCATGTTGCAAAGAGAAGTTCAGACTTTTGTGTTAAATATCAAGCGAAAACTGCCATACAAGTACACAGGTTTGCGAGTACATAAAGCTTTCAGTCGGGTTTATTCGGCTTCTTCAGATACATCTTTAACCCCTTGACTCCCGCCTGAACCGAGCACATTTTCAGGTGTGAAAATAGCAACAAAACTGAGACGAAAACAATGATGGAAATGTGACAAAAAGGGAGAAAACATTGATAAAAAAAGTGACGAAAAATTGATTAAAAAGTGGCAAAAATGTCACAAGAAATTGACAAAAGAAAATGACAAAAATGTGACAAAAAATGACAAAAATGTGATAAAAATTTGACAAAAAAAATGACAAAAATGACAAAAAGCTACAAAAATGAGTTGATGGAAAAAAAATCTGATGACGTGAGGAATGTCTGGTGTTAAAATCTTAGTTGTGCTAGTGAGTCACTAGGTGGCGGCTTTGGTCTTTCATTTTCTCAGCTTTTTGGTCAGAAAACAGCATTTTGGGTGATTTTACCTATTACTAAAGAATGGAAAGAGGTACAAACAAACTTTTTTTTTAGATGAAAGAAGAGAGTCTAATCTTTCTTTTGGTGGGTTTCGTGTTGACATAGACCTAGACCTACATTTTCTGTGGGTCTTGAAAAACATTAAAAACATGCCTGAAGTGTTGCCTTGGCACATTCATGTATTTCTGAGTCATCTGTAAAAACTCTGATGGCGGCCATTTTAGGGATAGCTTTGCCTGAGTCCTCCTAGGAACGCCCCCACCTCCTGGAGACGCCTCCGAGCTTTCGTCACCAGCCGAGTAACCAACCACTGCTCCTCAGCAGAACCCCCTCCCCACTGATGCCACAGACAGCGTGTGGAGGGGGCGTGTCTGAAAGGCTCAGAGGTTCTTAAAGAGACAGAGGCCTATTTCAAGACATTCACTACAGCCATTTTGAGAGAGACATTTTATACAAGGCAGTTATTGTAATTTACTGCATTTACAGACCAACAGAAGGTTTCGTCATCATTGTAGTGTGATATAGACTGGTGCTATGTGAGTGAAAAAAGCATAATACCCCCTCTTTAAAACATAATGCTGGTTTCTTCCACGCGGATCGATATGATTACATTCTTTTCCAGGAAGTGCTGTTGTTGAAACCTTCAGGTCATGGATCAACAACGCTTTAACTCTTCTCTTTCCCCTCTTTGTCTCTCCTCCAGACCTGCGCCCCCTCCCCGACGTGGCCATGACCGGTAACTGCACCCGCGAGTGCACCGAGTTCGGCCACTCGGACTCCTGCTGGATGCCCGGCCAGCCGCCCTCCTCGCCCGGCGGCCGCAAGCTCGTCAACCCGGCGCACTCCCAGACCCTACCCAACCCCAAGACCGCCGCCAAGCTCTCCACCTTCGTGCCTTACAGCTCGGACGCCGAGTCCGTCGACGCGCGGGCGGGGAACGGCAACGGCCCCAAGCCCCCCGCCAAGGAGGAGCAGCGGGGCAGCGCCACCGCCGGCACCGTCGAGCGGGGGACCAAGATGGCGAACATGCGCTTCATGACGCCCTACAACAGTGCCTATACGACCAGCGCGGGGGGAGGAGACGCCAACGCCAAGGAGTGTAAGCTGGAGGGCGTGGCCAAAAACCAGGGGGAGTACCATTCGAACGCCACGCCCGCCGGACAGACAGCGGCCAAACGGGAAATCTACCTGTAGGGAAATCCCCTGCAAAGCCCCCCCACCCCCTCCCCCCCGAAAAAGAGTCACCCTATCCTGGATTATATATACATGTGTTAGTGCGCCCCCTACAGAGAGACGAGGCGACTGCGCGGCTGACTGGAGAAAGCATGCGGGAAATTGCTTTTAATGATTTAATTTAAGTATCTTTATTCCACAAACAAGGTCCACACTTGAACATATTTGACCGTAGATGCCACTGAGTGTAAATGATCAACTAATTTGGACCAAACTGGGTCTAAAAAGGACTAAAGTTGGGCTAGAATGTCTAAAAAGAAGAGAGCTCTGCAAAAAAAATGAGGATCATGAATAGTTCATTTGACACAAACATTTGACTTGCTAATAAAAAACCTGCATCAGTCTTGTTTAAACTTTTATTTTGAAACTTGAAGTCCAATGCGATTCTGAACCCTAACCCATTACTAACTTAATTTAGGACTAACGTTTATATAGAAAAAGTAAAAAGTACGAAACCAAATCACAGCCAGAACTTCATTGACTGTTCGTTCATTCATTCACAGCTCGACATTTATTGATTTTTGTCTTAACAATAGTTCACGTTACTTATAATAATTTGAATTCTTTCTGAATATGTGACACGGATGAGAAAAGGTTTGAAGCCTGACTTAAAGCCTGCTTTGGATCAGGCTGAGCTGCTATTACAACTCTATTTTATTCACCAACCATTGTTTTTCAGAATAACTTGGGTTATTTCCTCGTTTATCTAAAAATCCACCGTATTCATTAATAAGTTAAACACAAGGACAAGACACAGACTTCACCGACACTAAAACTAGACTATCCAAGACTACATTTCACATTTCACCAAGTCATTAACAAAAGCCTCAAAGTTAAAAGTGGACTGGCACAGGATTAACCAACCATTACACATAACCCTGTTGACCTGGGTCATCCTTTTTATGACATGTAACTCCCACTGTTGCCAGCAGAGGGAGCTCCAGGCGAAAACCCGACCAGCCCAGTGTCTAAAGTGAGACGTTTTGAAACGCTGGTCAAATCCATCAGTGTTAAAAGTCATTGAACACTGGAAGAAGTAGTCAAGAATTTAGTAACCAGGGTTTTCATTACAAATCATTAAAAGTCATGGAATTAATTGTGCCAAAATGAAGGCCTTAAATGTCATTAAAAAGCATTAAATTCTTGGAAAATTATGACATAGTTCAACATTTTTTACTGTGAAGGTTAATCAAAAATACCAAAATTATGGTCTAAATGATACATAATAATTAAAAAATAAAAATAAGTTGCAAATTTGTCCAATTCTCTTTCCTCTGTTTGATGAATGTTTGCTGATCTTAAGAAATTAAATCTGCTCAGATTTTTTTTCTGCATTTTTGGCATTAAAATATAGTATTTGGGCATTGAAAAGATTAAATTTGTCATGCCCTGGTAACGTTTTCTTAAAATAAATACACATGCCCTTGATTAACAAAAACGATCTCATCACACTCAAATTTTGAATAAAAAAAAAGTTAATTTACTTGTTTGATTGTTTTGTTGATATATTGAAAATTTGACTTTTCTAAGAAGTAAGCCCTTAAATTTCATTTGAAAAAAAAAGATTAAAATAGACATTAAATCTATATTTCTTGTAAAATAATGGCACTGCTTGACTATTTCTATTACAAAGGTTAATAGAAAATATAAACACTTTGGTCCAAAACACTTTGAAGTATGAGACAGTCTCTTGAACGGCTGTTTAACATAAGCTTTTCCCAAAGATTTGGCTTCCAGTAAAACGCCAAACATCCCACCATGATCTTTTTTAATTCTTTGATTTCAAATGTTTAAACATATTTGACAGTTTAAGTTTTTTCACCATTAGCATTTACCCATCAAACATCACAAATTATCAACGACATGTTTTCAACGGTTGTCAACCCATCGCCCACATTTATGAGACGTCAAAGGCTGGTCACAAATTATTAAAATAATTAAAATAATTTCAGTATATTCAGTATGTTCTGTGTACTGAACATGCAGATCATTTGAGATTTTACTTTATATAAGAATTAAAGTATAAAAGTGGCCTCTGAGCTTAATGCTTTATTCAAGGTTGCCCATTGAGTCCAATTTTATTTGCAATATCAGAATCTCCCCTCGTTCCTCCGTTTGAAAGAATAATTGCGAATCTGAAGAAACAAAACATGCAAAGATTATTAGCGTTAATGGCATTCAACATTTAGCATCGATCCGAGCGCTCTGCGGTCAGCCCCGCGGCCTCCCGCCCCCTCACGGCCGCCCCTGTGTGCCTATAGACTCCCCCAATCCCGCTCTTTTAACCACATTTTATAAAACCCCACGCTTATCCACTCCTTTTAGAAAGAAAACAATCAAATGTAAAAAGAATTATCCACCATGAACTCAAACGCAGCGGACTGTAACTGCTCTCTACTCCCCCTGCTGGACGAATGTAAACTACCGTGGCACTATTTAGATATTTTGTGCTTTGCTTTAGGTAAACGAGTCACTTTGGAACTTTTAAAAACGAAAACCTGACTTTTTCTCCGAGATTTGAAGGAGATCTTGTAAAAAAAAAGAATACTTCAATGTAGTCCCATCCGCCCTCTGGAACTTTTGGAGATTTTCGCAAAACGGACAAGACTTTTTGTTGCGTTTGTCGATTTCCTTTCCCTTGTTTTTGCATTGTACAAAGCTGTATATAATTATTATTCGAGACGGCGACATGTTTTTGGAGAGGTTCATCGGACTCCACAGCTTTTCGCATGTACAGACCGATCGGAGGAGGAGGAGGAGGATTTTACCTTTTTCGTTTCGCTTTGGTTTTGACAATGCCGTCCAAACTTGCAGGAAAAATGGCGCATCACCGACGTTGCCCAAAACCTTTACCTAAAGACTATTTATTGTCGAACTGCTTCGGTCAAATCTAGGGTCATCATGCGGCAGAGTTTTGGCAGTCGAGTCGTCGTGAGTAGGCGGACGGACGGAGGCTGGATTCTGGCGCCGGGACGGAGAGGAAGAAATTAAAAGATGGCGCATCATTTTTCACATCAAGGGTCTTCTACTTGTAGCCTTTTGAAAGAGCTCCCCAAAGGCTATACATTTCTCTATTAAACTTTCAGGTGGTTTTGACAAATACATCAAGCCACTTCTTTAGAGGTGATTCAGCAGAGACCAGAAACTGCCCACTTTGTGATACAAGTGCAAAAATCATATAAATGTTGTCTCATTTGTTGCTGTTTTTAATTGGGGTCGGCCGATATATCGGGCCGATATTTGGGTGTTTCACAATCTATCATCCGATCCGAAATTATGGTCCAAATGATACATAATATCTGTATCAGCTGCACTTTATTAACTCTGAGTGATCTTCTTGAACGCCGACTGTAACAAGTGAATTTCTCCTTTGTGAGATCAATAAAGGTTTATCTTATCTTATCTTATATTAATAATAATAATACATATTCATAATCAGCTGCTGTTTTGACCAAAAGTTGCAAATTTGTCCAATTCTCTTTCCTCTGTTTGATGAATGTTTGCAGATCTTAAGAAATTAAATCTGCACAGATTATTTTTCCTGCATTTGTGGCATTAAAATGTAGTAGTCGGGCATTGAAAAGATTAAATTTGTCATGCCCTGGTAATGTTTTCTTAAAAATAAAAACACATGCCCTTGATTTTTTTTTTTTTTCAAACATCTTGAATAAAAAAACAAAACATACTTGTTTGATTATGTTGATATATTTAAATTACTTATTTCAAGAATGAAGCCCTTACATTTCATTAAAAAAAGATTAAAATAGACATTAAATCTATATTTCTTGTAAAATAATGGCGCTGCTTGACTATTTCTATTACAAAAGTTGATAGAAAATATAAACACTTTGGTCCAAAACACTTTGAAGTATGAGACAGTCTCTTGAACGGCTGTTTAAAATAAGCTTTTCCCAAAGATTTGGCTTCCAGTAAAAAGCCAAACATCCCATCATGATCTTTTTTAATTCTTTTACTTCAAATGTTTAAACATATTTGACAGTTTAAGTTTTTTCACCATTAGCATTTACCCATCAAACATCACAAATTAACAAACAAACATCACAAATGATCAACAACATGTTTTCAACTGTTGTCAACCCATCGCCCACATTTAAGAGATGTCAAAGGCTGGTCACAAATTATTAAAATAATTTCAATTATTGAAATAATTTCAGTATATTCAGTATGTTCTGTGTACTGAACATAAAGATAATTTGAGATTTTACTTTATATAAGTATTAGAGTATAAAAGTGGCCTCTGAGCTTAATGCTTTATTCAAGGTTGCCCATTGAGTCCAATTGTATTTGCAATATCAGAATTTCCCCTCGGTCCTCCGTTTGAAGGAATATTTGCGAATCTGAAGAAACAAAACATGCAGAGATTATTAGCGTTAGTGGCATTCAACATTTAGCATCGATCCGAGCGCTCATCCCATCATGATCTTTTTTAATTCTTTTATTTCAAATGTTTAAATGCCAATAGAAGCCGGTATCTCCAGAAACGAAAGTGAAACATCGCAATGAGCAGTATTTTCATTTAGTTTTGGGTCTTTGTCATTTGATGGAAATCTCTTTTAGATTTAATCAACTAAAATTGCATGTAATTTTATTATTAATTAATAATATTTATGATCATCTTATTTGGTCCTCTGCTTTATGGAGCTTCTCCCACAGCTGCTCCTTTGACAGTAGATTTAAAGTGAAGCTTTTTCAAATTGAAAGTGTCATTTTTTTCATTCTTATTTAGTCACATTTCAGTCGACAAAAATATCTGGACATTTTAGTCATAGTTTCAGCCTCATAAGAAACATTCAATATAGTTTTAGTCTAATTTTAGTCGGTAAAAAAAATACTTTGACGTCATTTATGACAAAATATTTTAGTCATTTTATGTTGCAAACCTTTGCTTAAAATTTCGGAACCATAATAGAGAGATTTACCTTTATCGTTTTGGAATCTGCTGATCTTTGTCTTTCAAACAAACTCCCTCAGAAGAACGAAACAGGAATATCTTGAATAAATCAGCCTTGTGCCCCTGATGAAGCGCCCCCTGCTGTCACAGTTCAACACTGACACATTTTACAGTTTAGAAGCTTCATACACAGGATCATAGATTTTATAGGCCAAAAAACATCGGCTGGATCAGCTTTAGAAACATCCATATCGGTCGACCTCTAGTTTTTATAGAATTTAAAGATATTGAAGCACCAGACCTAATCACACTATTTCAATATCATTTGTTATCAGTTAATTTGAATAAGGGACAAGTATGTTTCATGAGCTCACTGTCCGTTCCACACAGGTTTGCAGCTGATGCTAATGTTAATGTTCAGCTCCAGCCCTGGATACGGGAAAAACAAAACATAAAATAGTTTAAACACACAGTATAGACACAGCAGGTCAGTGACAGTCACTCGTCTGACCTTGGCTTTGAAAAGTCTTTGAGCTTACGTTTGAAAAGGACCCAGTTTGACTCCGTCCTCAGTTCTGTGAGTAAACATTTCCAGGCTTTTAGAGTGAAAAAAGTTATTTTACAACTTACCAAATTGCAGAATAAGTTGCTGTCACGACGTTCCAGATAGTTTGAGTTGGAGCTGGGGCCAAGGCAGAGACACAGTTTTAGAAAGAAACATCCAAACAGAAAATCCCTGATCATTACTTACTTTCATCTTATGGCTCAAAGTCCTTTCATCATTTGTAATATCGTCTCCACTTTTGGACGCCTTTATGAGACAGTCATGTGACCTTAGAGAAGACGAGAGAGAAGACGCTGAACTTTGTGGAAGATTTAGTTCCACAAAGTATTATGCAAAATGGACTTTTTCAAGCCTTCCATCATGTTATTATGTCATTCCCTCATTAAAAACATGCCTTCACGTATTTTTGAGTAATCTGTAAAAACTCTGATGGCGGCCATTTTAGGGACAGGTTTGCCTGACAAAGAGAGCGTCCGACTTTATCAAATACCGTGATATTAGTGATATTACCAGCTTATCTCCGAGTAAACAGGGTATGTGTCATTTATTATAATTAAGTTCACATGAGATTTAACCTCTTAACTCCCACCTGAACGGATCCCATTTTCTCCAGTTTGGCTTTACCCTAATCAAAAAGCTTCTTGGGAAAAAAAGCACCAAAACAGCCACAAAAAACGAGAAGAAAACAAGGATGTAAACGCAACAAAAATGTGACAAAAATTCTACAAAGATGTGACAAAAATGTGACAAAAATGTGACAAAAATTCAACAAAAATGTCACAAAAATTCAACAAAAAATCAATAAAAATTTGACAAAATCTATAAAAATGTGACAAAAATTCAACAAAAATGGGACAAAAATTCAACAAAAATGTGAAAAAAATTCAACAAAAATGTGAAAAAAATCAATAAAAATTTGACAAAATCTATAAAAATTTGACAAAAATTCAACAAAAATGTCACAAAAATTCAACAAAAATGTCACAAAAACTCAACAAAAATTCAACAAAAATTCAACAAAAACTCAACAAAAATGTCACCAAAAAAAACATACAAAAGGTGACACAACACAGCAACAATGCAAGGAAAAAGGTCAGTTTTGTGGGTCTTAGCTTTCAAATGAGGTGTTGCACAGGCCTTTATAAGAGCCAAAGAGGACAGAATGCATTTGGTTTAGGCGGGTGGTTAGAGGTTAATACAGTATGTACACATTTACATGACTCAGGATGTTCCATCAGGAGCAGATCATGGGGGTTTTTTTTTCGTAACATGCCTCGTTTGTTCTTCCAGAGGAACGTTTCCAGCTCAGACACACATTTTGTGAATCCTCGAAACCTTCCTAAGGCCCTAAGAACAGCCTTGTCCATTGTTCTCCACAGGGCACTGCTTCCCTCGCGCCGTAACAGATCGGTCATTTCATAAAACTGCGTCGGAAGCCTGGACGCCTCAGCTGTGGCCGAAACATTCCCCAAAACATCGGGCGCGAATCCCAGACGAAAACAGCAACAGCGAGAGCAACATTCTGCGCTTGTATCACAAAGTGTGTCTTAATGAACTCGTCAGCCTTCAGGAGTCGCCCGGTCCGCTCTTCGTCCCGGCGGCGGAGGCGGCGCCCGTTCACGTTGAGCCAAAGTAGCTTCAGAGTCAGAGCTTCTTCTTGTGTCAGTAGTAGACTGTATACCGTATACGTCCTATCTATCAGAGAGTTACTGCAGCGTTTCAAGCACCTTTTCATCCCTTTCGTTGTGTTGGGTTTTTTTTTTTAAGCGGGAAGAGTGACCACAGTTTTTGAATCCCCATCGTTGTACTCAAGACCAAACCTGAAGGAAATGCGTGATGAAAAGGTCTTTAAGTTCCTATTTCATTATTAAAATTATTTGTTTCAGGTTGACAATTGTGCAAATAAATGGCTTCCTCACAGTTAAAAGTATTAATTGTATCTTCAATGTTGATCAAATGCATTAAAGCAGCACTAAGTAACTTGTTTACATTAATAAATCCTCTCCGTGGTCCCTGTGGGGGTAATACAAGAGTTAATGGGATGATTGGAGGGTCTTTCATCTCCCCCTGGTGACTCTGGACAGAAAACCACAGTTGCAACTTCGCTGACACTGACCCGGAGTCACCAGTACCAGAGGTGGGAGACTCGAGGACTTGAGACTGACTTGACCAAAGCTCCAAAAAGACTCGACTTGGGACTTAACTTGGACTTGAGGCCAGTGACTCTCAGTGACTTTATAGTTATTATTTATTTGAGTGAAACTGTTGAAAGATCAGGATTCGTTGCATAAAAGCGGCGCATCTATGTTTACATTTGGTAATTAGCCACATGGTGTTCGGTTTCCCGACACAGGCGTTTGATCCAGTGTTAATTTCATTGACTAAAATATTTACTCTTAATTTCAGTCAAAGTGATGTTCTTTACGACTAAAATTGGACTAAAACTAAATTAAAAGTTTCTCATGAGACTAAAACTCTGACTAAAATGTCCAGATATTTTAGTCGACTAAAATAAGACTAAATAAAAAGGAAAGGGAGAGACTAAAATCATCCAAACTTCTATTGAGCGTCTGAAAGAGCCTCAGATCATGTAAATCCTCTGCCAAAGGATCAGCTCTGAGCTTTGTTCATGTGGAGCAGCTCCATGAAGCAGAGGAACAAGATTAAACATGATTATAATGAATATCATCAATGCAAAGTCGACTCAGTTTGTCTTAAATTTAGTCGACTAAATTGACATGCAATTTTAGTCGACTAAAACCAGACTAAAATTGAATTACATTTTAGTCAAAAGACTAAGACTAAAACTAAATTAAAATATGTTGTAAAATGAACACTGGTCTGATCAATAAGGCGAAAATACAGGAGGGAATACGTGTTTCTTTGGATGCATTAAAAGTTTTCTACAGTGAGTGAAGAGGTGAAGATTCATATACGTTTATTAAGGACAGGAAAACGTTCAAAACAATGAGTGAAGCTCCGGCGCAGACGGAGCCTCCAGAACCACCATGTAAGAGCTGATTAATGACAGAAAACTCAGGGCTTTTCTGTGTTTTAAGGCGTTCTCTCCAAAGTTACTAACCTGGCTAACGCCGTGCTGCTGTGTGCGCTCGAATCATTTCGAACTGCACAGCAGCCTGGG
Source organism: Gobius niger (assembly GCF_951799975.1). NCBI lineage: Eukaryota > Metazoa > Chordata > Actinopteri > Gobiiformes > Gobiidae > Gobius > Gobius niger. The sequence continues at coordinate 13,871,171 of NC_136875.1, forward strand.
GACCATGGCTGAGATTTTCGCATGGATTTGGGAACCAATCACAGAACGAGAAGGGACGGCGAGACGATGACGAGCTATTCGATATACGGAAGCTTGTCGTTTATTTACGGATAAAAAAAAAAGTTTATTTACGGATCCAACATGACAAGCTTTAGACCTTGTTCTAAATAGTTTATCTCGAAAGTTTACAGCGGGTACGTCATACGTCATCTCATACGATGATACGATTGGCTATGGCCTCGTGCAGACGCATGATAGACTTTTTTTTTTTTGTATCGCCCAATAAACGACTTTGGACGATCGTAAACCACACCTCTCCTACAAGAAAAGGAATTGGTGACCCCAGACTAAATATCACTTGTGATTTTAGTCTGGTGTTAGCCAGGCTACAAAGTTACAGCATTTAGAGGTTATGTTCCACAGCCGCACAGAGCCCAGTGACAGCGGGACTGAAGGCCTCAAAGCAGGGGCGAATCCGAGTATACAGGGGCTGGGGCACTACAGGGGAACCACTGACAGAAATCTGCCTGAAACTAAATAAAAAATAATTTATTTATTTATTAAATATCTTTCTGACTGCAGGGAAAGCATCTCATGTTCAAAAGACTCTGCTTCATTTTCTCTAAGTCGCCCCCCGCGCCCCCTTCCTTAAAATGTTGTCCTAGTAATTATGTACATAGACTGGATATATTTTTAGAAATTTTGTGGCGATTTAAATATTAACTAGACTTCAAAAATCTTCCAAATCCATTAGATTTAAAAAAAAATTGGATTTTAGCCAAAATGTTCAAAATAACAAAATCTTGAGAAAACACTTTAGTAGATTAAACACTTTTTGAAAAAAAGAATTAGGCTTAAAGCTGACGTTTGCGACTTGAGGTGACTTGCGGCTAAAGAAAGACTTGACTTGACTCGACACTTGCTGTTTGCTACTTACTCCCACCAATACACACTAATGGAATCACGAAGAAGAAGCTAATAGGCTAACGGGCTAAGCTAACTGTGGGCTAGCGCCACTTAAACAGTATTTACAGCCAAGTTTGAGTGAAATAAACGATCTCCATTGTGTAATTGGATGAACAATATCCCTCTGGCCCTTTGTCTTTTCTGTCAGCGTAGGATTTACTCTCACAGACGATTAATGAGTAAAAAAACGTAACATGCAACAAGTAGAAAAGCGACAGACAACGAAGATACGACCCTAAACACAAACAGAACTCCACGTTTCCGTCTCCGATCCGCTGGTCTTGAGTACAACGCGTTTCCCCGACCGTTTGATTTCCTCGTTTCTCTTCTCGAAGACGTCGTTCCTCACGTTGAACCCCCTCCTGTTTCGGTTCCGGCCGCTCGAACGGGACGTGGTTTAACTGGAAACTTTCGGAAAACGTGAAAACTATTTATTGAGTTTTTTCTTCGTTGTGTAAAGATCCGCTGTACCTTTTTCCATCGCTGTAAAGTTGATTTATGATTGGTACAAAAATAAATTGCATATTCAGTAACGACTCGTGTCCCGTTTTTTTCATTTGTGTCGGAGAATGAGCTCGAAGGCAGAGGGAATGTTCTTTGTAGATCTAGCATTACACGGATGCAACAGAACAGACGATTGAAGACGAGTGAAATGTTTTATATCTTAGGTTATCTTAGGTTTTAAAAGTGTCTCACCTTTATTGAGTCTTAAAGCTTAATCCAGCTCTGTCTCTGAGAAATATATTACTTTCTGAGGCTTTAATTGTGCAGAATGATTGACATTTGCGGTAAAAAACGACCATCCCTGGTGATATGTGCAAACAAATAGCTTGAGGGCCCCCCAAAAAGAGTCTAACATTAGGTGCTTTGGGCACCACTGATCTGAAGTACAATCACAAAATGTCTGTACGTTCATTAATCAGTTCCTCCAGGGCCAGATTTACAAAAGCTAAGGCTCGTCCGGGCCACTTTTCAGAGCCCGTTAGCATGATCAATGTGTTCTCCCTATAGCCGTTAGCATTAGCCACCAAACATAGCAAATTATGAACATTGCAGATGTTTTTGATGTGTTTTCCCTATAGCCGTTAGCATTAGCCACCAAACATAGCAAATGTTTTCAATGTGTTTTCCCTATAGCCGTTAGCATTAGCCACCGAACATAGCAAATTATGAACAATGTAGATGTTTTCAATGTGTTTTCCCTATAGCCGTTAGCATTAGCCACCAAACATAGCAAATGTTTTCAGTGTGTATTCCCTGTAGCCGTTAGCATTAGCCACCAAACATAGCAAATTATGAACAATGCAGATGGTTTCAATGTGTTCTCCCTATAGCCATTAGCATTAGCCACCAAACATAGCAAATTATGAGCAGTGCAGATGTTTTCAATGTGTTTTCCCTATAGCCGTTAGCATTAGCCACCAAACATAACAAATTATGAACAGTGCTGATGTTTTCAATGTGTTTTCCCTGTAGCCGTTAGCATTAGCCACCAAACATAGCAAATTATGAGCAGTGCAGATGTTTTCAATGTGTTTTCCCTATAGCCGTTAGCATTAGCCACCAAACATAGCAAATTATGAACAGTGCAGATGTTTTCAATGTGTTTTCCCTATAGCTGTTAGCATTAGCCACCAAACAATGCAGATGTTTTCAGTGTGTATTCCCTGTAGCCGTTAGCATTAGCCACCAAACATAGCAAATTATGAACAATGCAGATGTTTTCAATGTGTTTTCCCTATAGCCGTTAGCATTAGCCACCAAACATAGCAAATTATGAACAGTGCAGATGTTTTCAATGTGTTTTCCCTGTAGCGGTTAGCATTAGCCACCAAACAATGCAGATGGTTTCAATGTGTTTTCCCTGTAGCCGTTAGCATTAGCCACCAAACAATGCAGATGGTTTCAATGTGTTTTCCCTATAGCCGTTAGCATTAGCCACCAAACATAGCAAATTATGAACAATGTAGATGTTTTCAATGGCTGTGTCCACACTATTCCCTATATAGTGGCTATTTAGTGGTCACTTGTTGTAGGGGTGTCTGAATGTCCAGAGAGAATAAAGTAGTTCACTCGAAATTTCCCACAATGCATCTCGAAAAGTAGTGAGCAGCGATGGTCACTAAACGGATCAATATAGACCACAATGCATTGCGAGAGTCGGAGAAGAGTCTGACAGAGACAGGTCTTTGAACTAAACAACATGACTGAAGTAAATCAGCTGTTTCAGTCGAGTGTTTGTGTTTCTCATGAATAAACGACCTAAATATAAACAGTTACTGTGAAAAGATGCTAACGTTAGCTGCTAACCTTTAGATTCTTGGGAAAAAAGCACCAAAAATGTGATAAAAAATTCAACAAAAATTCAACAAAAAAATTACAAAAATGTGACAAAAACTCAACAAAAAAATTACAAAAATGTGACAAAAATTCAACAAAAAAATTACAAAAATGTGACAAAAATTCAACAAAAAAAATACAAAAATGTGACAAAAACTCAACAAAAAAATTACAAAAATGTGAGAAAAATTAAACAAAAATGTGAGAAAAATTCAACAAAAAAAATACAAAAATGTGACAAAAATTCAACAAAAAAATTACAAAAATTCAACAAAAATGTGACAAAATTCAACAAAAATGTGACAAAAATGAGACAAAAATGTGACAAAAATGAGACAAAAATGTGACAAAAATGAGACAAGAACTCAACAAAATTTAAATTAAATGTCAAATAAAACGCCTGTAAAAGTGCCAAAACAGTCGTTCTATTTCACAACATAAACGTTTGTAACAATAAAAAAATTCATATAAAAAAATAAAAAAAAACATCTGCAGCCGCAGCGCGTGTGACGTCACGCAGCGTGGAGAAAGTCGTGGCTTGTGTCCGAATCACCAACAGAATCAGTGACTATATAGTGCGGGCCTATGTAGTGAATGAGGGGTTAGGGACTAGTGTGGACATTCAGACACAGCCAATGTGTTTCCCTATAGCCGTTAGCATTAGCCACCAAACATAGCAAATTATGAACAGTGCAGATGATTTCAGCCTGGTTAGAAGAAATGAATGAATGTACAGACCTGTTGAGATATTACTTTAGATACAAATTAAGTTTCCTCTGAGCGAAACGTTAAATTCAGTTGGATTCTGCTTTTCTGGGGTCGGATCCAGTGGCCACTAAACTTTATCTCATAAGAAAGAATGTCATGAAAAGGACCAAACATACCTCACCATACTCCAGTATTGTGCCTGGCTTCCCTCTTCATTGGTTTGGGGACAGAACGTTGCATTTCCAGAAGCCTGAGAGGGCGCCGGCGAGCCTAAACGGCCTGGACACGTGCCCCGCCCCGCAGTCTCTGTAGTGACGTCAGGGGAGCATCGGCGCTGAGACCCGGAGTCCGCAGGGAGCCGCTTGTCTTCACCATCTCGCCTCGCTCACGAGTTCAAACGCCAAAATGAAAGTCTCACATCCTCGTCAGAACCAGCCACTGTTCCTTCTGATGTTTGGGAAATGCACCAGGGGCTTGAGGCGGTGATTTCACGTCCTTCTGCTTCAGTAAATTAATATTTCCTACATGCTGCATTATAGAGAGGAGAAGGAGAAACGGCGTTGAGTCCGGAGAGCTGTGGAGCCGCCTCGGGTCGGCACGAAGCTCCAACATGTGTGACAGCGACGCCATGTTTATGTCCCGCCCTGTGTTCGCTTCCTCTACAGTGACCGAGCAGCAGAAATGGTGTGGATGTTGAAAACTCTCTCAGAAGACGACGTTCTGAAGCTCATGGAGAAAATGCCGAGAATTAAGGGAAGAATGTAGAATGTAAAACATATTTGGAGTTATTTTGGAGCTTGTTTAACCTCTAAACTCCCGCCTGAACCGAGAGGATCTTTCTCCTCTCGTCATCACATTTTTTCCCATCATTTTTTTGTTGGGTATTCAACTCATTTATGTAACTTTTTTGTCATTTTTTTGGTCATTTTTGGTCAATTTTTTCATCACATTTTTTGTCACATTTTTGTCATTTTTTTGTCCATTTTTTTGTCCATTTTTTGTCAAATTTTTATCACATTTCTGTCATTTTTTGTAATCAAATTTTTGTCATTTTTTTTCGGCACATTTTGTCACTTTTTGGTCAATTTTTTGTCTATTTTTAATCAAATTTGTATCAATTTTTTTGTCATATTTTGTCATTTTTTGTCTATTTTTAATAATTTTTTTGTCTATTTTTTATAAATTTTTTGTCATTTTTTTGTCAATTTCTTGTGACATTTTTGTGACATTTTTGTCATTTTTTCATCGATTTTTCGTCACTTTTTTGTCAATGTTTTCTCCCTTTTTTGTCACATTTCCATCATTGTTTTCGTCTCAGTTTTGTCTCTATTTTCACAGCTTTTTTCCAGAAGCTTTTGGATTGGGGTAAAGCCAAACTGGAGAAAATGTGCTCGGTTCAGGCGGGAGTTAAGGGGTTAATTTTTCAATGAACTAATCCAAAAAAAAAAAAAGAAAAAAGGAAAAACTCAAATACCGCCTTTTTTTTTGGTTCAAAGCTGAATAAATCAGGCTAGGAATAAGACCTTAAAAAAAAAACAGCCCTGAAGTTTTGTAGCGAGTGCACCAGCGTCTCGTAGGAGGAACAAGACCATATTTGGGTGAAAGCGTCATCACGGGGCCCCTTAGCAGGACACGTGGATGTCAAATCTGTCAATATTTATGAATGAAAACCCGCGGGAAAGACGGACTTTTGACGCGGCGCAAAACATCAAAAAATAAACATCATGCGGGTGGGTTTTGTCATTTTTATATCTGACATGAAAACTAAGATGTAAAGGGAGGAAAATAGATAAAAATCTCCACTTCCACCACTGTGAAAAATCAATACTTTCACCTAAAGTGTCTCGCCTTAAAGGGATATTTCAGGATGTTTGATATAGGGCCTCATTTCCTCGTTATCCAGAGTGTTGCTGATTTCTGGAGATATTTTTTTCTGTAATTCATGCAGTTCTTTTGTTGTTGAAGAGTTTCGTGGTGCTCGGCTAGTGCAAGGCTAGTGCATGTCTATGGTATCAGCTAGCCTGCATTAAAAACAGTCTGACCCGCTCCACAGAGCACCTGAGGCAAATCACTTATAACACCAGACTAACCATATAAATGTCTGTGTCCCTTATATTTGAGCAGCATCAGCTTCGTGGTTGTATAAGCTACGCGGCGGCGGAGTGATCTGCTAGAAAATAGTCCCTCAAAATGCGATCATTCATGTGATGCAGGTCAGTTATATTCCAAACTCTATGGACACAGACATTTATATGGTTAGTCTGGTGTTATAAGTGATTTGCCTCAGGTGCTCTGTGGAACAGGTCACACTGTTTTTAATGCAGGCTAGCTGATACCATAGACATGCACTAGCCTTGCACTAGCCAAGCACCACGAAACTCTTCAAAATTAGATAAAAAATAGACGAAAAAATGACAGAAATGTGACGAAAAAATGACAAAAAAATGACAAAAAATGACAAAAAAATGATAAAAAAATAGACAAAAAAACGATAAAAATGTGACAAAAAAACGACAAAAAATTTATAAAAATAGACGAAAAAATGACAGAAATGTGACAAAAAATGACTAAAAATGGACCAAAAAAATGCCAAAAATGACAAAAAATTGATAAAAAATAGACAAAAAATGACAAAAATGTGACAAAATGTGACGAAAAAATTGATAAAAAAAAATTGATAAAAAAAATGACAAAAATGTGAAAAAAGTGTGACAAAAAAATGACAACATTTTCATAAAAATAGACAAAAAATGACAAAAATGTGACAAAATGTGACAAAAAAATTACAACATAAGAACTGCATGAATTACAAAAAAAAATATCTCCACAAATCAGCAACACTCTTGATAACTAGGAAATGAGGCCCTATGTCAAAAATCCTGAAACATCCCTTTAAGCAGAAAAAAAATATATTTTCATCGCAACTTTTGCAAAATCAGGCCTTTTAGAAACAATCACAAAACATGCCTGGGACATCCTGGAGGGCCTGACATAGTGTCGGAGTGTTCTTATGGTGTTCTTCACTCTGTGTCATTTCTAAAGTCCAACCTGCCTCACTTTCGACGTATTTGCTGCAGAATCACTTCTCCAACAGCTTCGCCCTCAGTCCGGCCTCGCTTTAAACGTCCGGCTCTTCTGTCCTTCCTAATAATCTCACTCCAGTTCAGACGACCAAAAACACACACATCCCTCCGAGTGTTTCCTCCAGCGCGCCTGCTTCAAAAGCCTCTCGTGCTCCGGCTCTTTTCCCCGCTGAGCCGCCGGGCCGCCGGAGAGTTCTCGCCTCGTTAGCGCCTCAGCGTGACTCCGCCTCGTCGCTCACTCCTCCGCGTTCCAGATCGGAGCTTATTAAGCCGAGCACCTGTAAGGTTTTACGTCGCCGAGCCCCGGGAAGTGGCCAATTAGACCCGCGCCGGACCGAGCGCGAGCCGGGAAAACACGAGACGGAATGTGGGAATTAGTGGAACTCCGCTTAATGGGAGAGATTTCAGACTTTAATTTTGAAGGAGTCGTCCGGCAAAGGTGAGTTTGAGAGGTTTTTTTTCCCTTTTTCCCTTTTCATGGGTCGAGTTTTAGTCTGTGGGGCATTAAAATCATCAAGTCATTTGATCAAACAGACAGGTATTAGTCTGAGAGGGCGTGGTGTTAGTCTGAGGGGCGTGGTGTTAGTCTGAGGGGGCGTGGTGTTAGTCTGAGGGGGCGTGGTGTTAGCATGTGTGTTAGCATGTGTATTAGCATGTGTGTGTTAGCATGTGTGTTAGCATGTGTGTTAGCATGTGTATTAGCCATTTATGAAGCTGTGTTACAGATGTCAACTCCTTATAACTGCATCGTGAAGTATCTTTACTTATTGCTGTGATATTTATATTTCTACTACAGCTAATGTTGCATGAGCGGAGAAAGGGGGCGGAGTTAACTGAATCCAAGCGTCTTGAGTGCGCCATAGTGTTAGAGAAACAATATATCCTAAATGCCTATAGTTTACTTTGGGACGGCTCAAATATCAGATACAGATCCTTTAAATGAATAATATAATAAAATACTTGAAATGTAATGATTATTCCCATATTTTGTGTAAGTTTTATGTCATATTCCTTAGTTTCCTGTTGTAATACGTTTGTAGTCGGGGAATTGTGCGACCTCGAGGATGACGACGGCTCACACTAAACTCAAAGAGAGTTTAAAGGAGACACTGGACGATAAATGATCAGGTCAGGCGTGTAAATGGTGAAGTTCAGCCGCTGTTTGGGTTCTCGTGTTCCTCTGAAACCCTGTGACTCAGACGTGTGTGCAGGTGGAGCTTTCAGAAAACAAACACAGAGAACAGAGCGTGTGAAATGTCAGGGATGATCCTCTCCAAATGTCAGCGCAGTTTAGTTCTGGATCTGGAGCCGCAGGAAGTGAATGTGTGGCGTCTCCGGAGTCAAACCCGCGCCCTCCCCGCCCGGCCTGTGCTGAGGTGATTTATCTCCGCGTTTCCCGCTCCATCCGTCTCCCTCGGACGCCGCTCGCCGTCCTGATGGATGTTCCCCTCGCGCTCGCCGCCGCGGGCCTGACGGACGTTTCCGCTGAACGAAGCACGCGCTGAATAAGCAACTCAGGCCGGATGATCTCGCTCTGTTTGTTTGTGAAACAGCCGGGCGGCGTTTGAAACTTCTGTGTGTCCTGATGTATTCACCTAAAATCCAAGGATGTGGGAACCCAGGGTGCTGAGGGCGCTGCAGCACTGCCTGGTGGATGGTTTGTGAACTGCAGGCAATATTAACCCCTTTAACTCCCACCTGAGCCGAGCACATTTTCTCCAGCTTTACCCCAAGTCCAAAAGCTTCTGGAAAAAAGGTGTGAAAATAGCAACAAAACTGAGACGAAAACAAGGATGAAAATGTGAAAAAAGGGAGAAAACATTGATGAAAAAGTGACGAAAAATTGATGAAAAATGACAAAAATGGGCAAAAATTTGACAAAAAAGTGAGAAAATTTTGACGAAAATTTGACAAAAAATTTAGAAAAAAATGACAAAAATTAACAAATTGAAAAAAAATTGAAAAAAAAAAATGGACGAAAAAGTGATAAGAATTCGATAAAAAAAATGCGAAAAATTTAACGAAAATTTGACCAAAAATTTAGAAAAAATGACAAAAAATGACAAAAAAATTGACAAAAAAAATGCGAATAATTTGACAGAAAATTTGACAAAAAATGGAGAAAAAATTGACGAAAAGTGATAAGAATTTGACAAAAAAAATGTGAATAATTTGACAAAAAATTGACAAAAAATTTAGAAAAAATGACAAAAATTGACAAACATTTGACAAAAAGTGAAAAAAAATTGACAAAAAATCAAGAAAATATGGACGAAAAAGTGATATGAATTTGACGAAAAAATGACAAAATAATCACGAAAATTTGCCAAAAATGAGACGACTGCCCAACAAAAAAAAGTGATGAAAAAAGGAGAAAAAGATCAATTTAGTTTTGTAGGTCTTTCAAATGAGCTGTTACACTGGCCTACAGGATTTGGGTAAAGCTGAACTGGAGAAAATGCTCTCGGTTCAGGCGGGAGTTAAGAGGTCAATCAATAGGATTTATGCACAGAAAAGTATTTTGGGGGTAAATTTTGACCCTCAGCGCCCCCTAACTAAAATATCTTCCCACGGCTCTGTCATACTCACAGAAAACAGAGACAGGCCAATCCAAAATCACACGGGTTTGTGCAGATAAAGGCACAACGAGGACGGTTTCTGCCAAACAAATACATCAGATTAAGAGAACAGCTGCTACAAAAACAGGTGTTTGAAGCTGCTGGTGCCTCTGGAGTCTCCCGAACATGAAGGTGCAGGACCCTCCAGAGGCTGCAGTTGTGCATAAACCTTCTATCCGGCCTCCCCAGGGGCGGACTGGCCATATGTCCATTCTGGAAGAGCACAGAGGGGCCACTGGCTCGAGGGCCACCGGTCCCGCCTCAACCGGGCTTTACCCAAATCT
>NC_136875.1:13881369-13962364 GCF_951799975.1 Gobius niger
TCAGTTTTTGTTGAATTTTAGTCACATTTTTTTCACATTTTTGTTGAATTTTTGTTGAATTTTTGTTGAATTTTTGTCACTTTTTCGTTGATTTTTTTGTCACATTTTTGTTGAATTTTTTTGTTGAATTTTTGTCATTTTTTGGTTGAGTTTTTGTCACATTTTTGTTGAATTTTTGTCATTTTTTTGTTGAGTTTTTGCTACATTTTTGTTGAATTTTTGTCACATTTTTGTCATTTTTTTGTTGAATTTTTGTCACATTTTTGTTGAATTTTTGTCACATTTTGTTGAATTTTTGTCACATTTTGTTGAGTTTTTGTCACATTTTTGTGGAATTTTTGTCACATTTTTGTTGAATTTTTGTCATTTTTTCGTTGAATTTTTGTCACATTTTTGTTGAATTTTTGTCATTTTTTGGTTGATTTTTTGTCATTTTTTGTTGAATTTTTGTCACATTTTTGTTGAATTTTTGTCACATTTTTGTTGAATTTTTGTCATTTTTTTTTAAATTTTGTCACATTTTGTTGAATTTTTGTCATTTTTTGTTGAATTTTTGTCAGTTTTTGTTGAGTTTTTGTCACATTTTTGTTGAATTTTTATCATTTTTTTTTTTATTTTTTGTCATTTTTTTGTGGATTTTTTGTCATTTTTTTGTGGATTTTTTGTCTTTTTTTTTTTTTTTGTCACATTTTTGTTGAATTTTTGTCATTTTTTTGTTGATTTTTTGTCATTTTTTTGTTGAACTTTTGTCTTTTTTCTTTAAATTTTTGTCACATTTTGTTGAATTTTTGTCATTTTTTGTTGAATTTTTGTCATTTTTTGTTGAATTTTTGTCACATTTTTGTTGAATTTTTGTCATTTTTTGGTTGAGTTTTTGTGACTTTTTTGTTGAATTTTTGTCATTTTTTAATAGATTTTTTTGTCACATTTTTATTGAATTTTTGTCATTTTTTTGTAGAATTTTTGTCATTTTTTTGTTGAATTTTTGTCATTTTTTTATTGAATTTTTGTCATTTTTTTGTTGAATTTTTGTCACTTTTTTATTGAATTTTTGTCATTTTTTGTCATTTTCACCCAGTCCTGATCCCAGTCCTGATCCCAGTCCTGATCCCAGTCCCGATCCCAGTCCTGATCCCGGTCCTGATCCCAGTTCCTGATCCCAGTCCTGATCCCAGTCCTGATCCCAGTCCTGATCCCAGTCCTGATCCCGGTCCTGATCCCAGTCCTGATCCCAGTCCTGATCCCAGTCCTGATCCCAGTCCTGATCCCAGGTCCTGATCCCAGTCCTGATCCCAGTCCTGATCCCAGGTCCTGATCCCAGTCCTGATCCCAGGTCCTGATCCCAGTCCTGATCCCAGTCCTGATCCCAGTCCTGATCCCAGGTCCTGATCCCAGTCCTGATCCCAGTCCTGATCCCAGGTCCTGATCCCAGTCCTGATCCCAGGTCCTGATCCCAGTCCTGATCCCGGTCCTGATCCCGGTCCTGATCCCAGGTCTTGATCCCATTTTTGTTGAAATTTTGTCACATTTTTTGTTGAATTTTTTTCACATTTTTGTTGAATTTTTGTCAAATTTTTGTTGAATTTTTGTCATTTTTCGGTTGAATTTTTGTCATTTTTTTGTTGAATTTTTGTCATTTTTTTGTTGAATTTTTGTCATTTTTTTTGTTGAATTTTTGTCACATTTTTGTTGAGTTTTTGTCATTTTTTTGTTCAATTTTTGTCACATTTTTGTTGAGTTTTTGTCATTTTTTGGTTGAGTTTTTGTCACATTTTTGGTTGAGTTTTTGACACATTTTTGTTGAATTTTTGTCATTTTTTTTGTCATTTTCACCCAGTCCTGATCCCAGTCCTGATCCCAGTCCTGATCCCAGTCCTGATCCCAGTCCTGATCCCAGTCCTGATCCCGGTCCTGATCCCAGTCCTGATCCCAGTCCTGATCCCAGTCCTGATCCCAGTCCTGATCCCAGGTCCTGATCCCAGTCCTGATCCCAGTCCTGATCCCAGTACCTGATCCCAGTCCTGATCCCAGGTCCAGACCCGACCCTCTGAACCCGGTCTCCTGTTTCCTCTCTCAGGCTCAGCCGCTCCTAAGTGTCCCGCTCTCGCCCGTTTATTGAATTGCGTTTGAGGGAAATCGACTCCTCGTCCTCGTCTCGCGCCGATCACGTCCCGGCGACGACACCTCCAGCCTCGGAAAATGGAAAAGATGATTTCATTTACTTTATTTTGGGAAGACAATAGCGTTACGAGCCGCGCGCACTTCCCCCGGAGGTTTATCACCGCGCCGGCTCCGTCTGCGTCCGTGTAATGAAATTTGAAATTGTCCGCCGCCGAATATCTCGATTTTTCTCATTTTAGACGGATTTTTGGGTCCAGGGTTTTTGTTTTTTTTTAAATAATTGACTTCACTTCGTTTCTAGTGCGTTTATTGAGCGCTGCGAGCCCGTGTGTACGAGTGCAGGAGATAGAAGGGCTGATTTTTGACCATAGACTTATATGGGACAATATTTGGAAGATTTTTTCAGAGGGATTTTTTATTATCTAATCCCTAAGCCTCATTTATTGAGTTTTAAATGTCAAAAAATAAGGCGAAAATTTATTTGTTACACATTTTTCCACCAAAAAACAGCTTATTTTAAAACTAAACAAGAAATCCAAAATCCCCTCTGAGAAAGTCTTGGTAACTCATTCATCAATAAAATGAAACAATAAATTTGAATGTAGCTCAATCCGTTATTCATATTTCGTCGCCAAAAAGATGGGAAATGTGGGGCATTTTTAGGCAAAAAACACCTTGTTCTTATGAAAAGATAAAATAATAGAAAACTTGCAATGTATTTTTTTCTTACATTTATGCCAGTGATCGACAGCAACAGTTTCAAATTGAAAATTGGGGACAACATTTTGGAGAAAAATGTAAACTTTCTCTATTTATTCAAAAACTGCTCTTAACTCCCACCTGAACCGAGCACATTTTCTCCAGGTTGGCTTTACCCCAATCCAAAAGCTTCTGGAAAAAAGGTGTGAAAATAGCAACAAAACTGAGACGAAAACAATGATGGAAATGTGACAAAAAAGTGAGAAAACATTGATGAAAAAGTGACGAAAATGTCACAAGAAATTGACCAAAAATGACCAAAAATGTGACAAAAACACACAAAAAATGACAAAAAATGCCGAAAAAATGACAAAAAATTTACAAAAATGAGTTGACTACACCCCCCCAAAAAAGATGGAAAAAAATCTGATGACGTGAGGAAAAAGATCCATTTACATGAGTTTTGTAGATCTTTCCAATGAGGTGTTACACTGGCCTGCAGGGTTTGGGTAAAGCTGAACTGGAGAAAATGCTCTCGGGGCGACGTTGGCGCAGATGGTAGAGCAGGTCGTCTCATGATCGGAAGGTCGGGGGTTCGAATCCCACCTCCTGAAAGTGCACATTGTCGTTGTGTCCTTGGGCAAGACACTTCACCCACATTGCCTCCAGTGTCTGCGTACATTGGTGTATGAATGAGAGTATGAATGGGTGAGTGGATCCTTGCTGTAAAGCGCTTTGAGTGCCTAATGTAGGTGGAAAAGCGCTATATAAGTTGAGACCATTTACCATTAAGGGGGAAAACAATGTGGAGGAAAATCTAAACTTTCTCTAATTATTCAAAAACTACTTTAACAAACACTGAATTATGAATATAGTTTCTACTGAATAAAGATGCAAAGACATGGGGAGGAGCAAAGTGGTTCAACAGCCCATAAATACATTAAAAAAAAAAGAGAATACTTACATGATGCTACATGTTAGCACCGTGCTAATGCTAATGCACGGTAGCACAGCGGTTAGCGCTCGTGCATTTCACAGCTTGAAGGTCCCTGGTTTGATTCCCACCAGGGACGTGAACTTTCTGTGTGGAGTTTGCATGTTCTCCCCGTGTCTGTGTAGGTTTCCTCCGGGTACTCCGGTTTCCCCGACCACTAAAAACACGTACAACAGGCCAGGATGAATGTGAGTGTGTTTGAGAGTGCACATGGGGGACGACGGATGGAGATTATCCCAAGGCTACAATCCGGTGCAGTGTTAATTTAATGTCGACTAAAATATTTAGTCTTAATTTTAAGTGTTATTTTTTACGACTAAAATTGGACTAAAACTAAATTAAAAGTTTCTCATGAGACTAAAACTGTGACTAAAATGTCCAGATATTTTAGTCGACTAAAATAAGACTAAATAAAAATGAAAAGGAGAGACTAAAATCATCCAAACTTCTATTGAGCGTCTGAAAGAGCCTCAGATCATGGAAATCCTCTGCTAAAGGATCAGCTCTGAGCTTTGTTCATGTGGAGCAGAAACATGAAGCAGAGGAACAACATTAAATATGATTATAATGAATATTATCAATATAAGTCGACTAAATTAGTCTTCATTTTAGTCGACTAAAACTAGACTAAAATGTAAAAGTTTTTTTTGATTAAATCTCAACTAAAATTATATTACATTTTAGTCAAAAGACTAAGACTAAAACTAAAATAAAACATGTTGTCAAGATTAACACTGATCTGGTGTGGCTTGTTCATTAACATGCACTGTCCTTACCAAAAAAAACAACTGCTGTTTTTCTGCTTCTACAGAACAATCTGCTGTAAGAAAACATCAATATGGACCTGATTTAGACTTGACTTTATTTGTTTGTGATAAATAAGTTCATATTTCACCAGAAAATGACAAAAAAATTGTTAAAAACATTGTGTTTCCCAAAAGATTCTGTTTTCCCCCTCGGCGAAGCCACGCCCCCTTCTCTGACGAGACGCCGTCTGTATTTGTGCAGCAACATGTCCCTTTAGTTGCTCCTGCAGACTAAAGAACCTTTTCAGAGGGATTTTTAATTCTTACTCAGCTTTGAACCCAAAAAACAAGGCACTTTTTCTCTAAAAAACTACTCTGTAAAAGAAACTTTTGCATTTCGTGATATCAAAGTAAACATTGGCTGAACATCACAGATATAAATATGTTACATTCTATTGCAAGTTTTATGTCATTTTATGTTTTCATATAAAAATAAGATATTATATTTCTTCATTACAAATGCTGCTTCACTGAAACAAGTCATATTTTCAAAAGCATTAAAACCTGTCATATGCACTTTAACCTTGTCGTTATTGAATGTTTGAAGTCTGTGGGAGATAATAATGTGGAGATGCAACAATGTGAGAAAAAAAAAATAATAAACCAAGCTGCGATCGATCCTTTAACCCCTTAACCCCTGAACCGAGCACATTTTCTCCAGTTTGGCTTTACCCCAGTCCAAAAGCTTCTGGAAAAAAGCTGTGAAAATAGCAACAAAACTGAGACGAAAACAATGATGGAAATGTGACAAAAAAGTGAGAAAACATTGGCAAAAACTGACAAGAAATGGATGAAAAAGTGGCAAAAATGTCACAAAAAATTGACAAAAAAATGACAAAAAAATGACAAAAAAATGACAAAAAAAATGACAAAAAAATGACAAAAAAAATGACAAAAAAATGACCAAAAAAATGACAAAATGTGACCAAAAATGACAAAAAATTGATTAAAAAATGGACCGAAAAATGACGAAAATGTGAGAAAATGACAAAAAAAATGACAAAAAATGACAAGAAATTTATACAAAATGGATGAAAAATGGACCAAAAAATGACAAAAATGTGACAAAATGTGACAATTTTTTTTTTGTACAAAAATGACACATAAATTACAAAAAAATGACCAAAAAAAGACAAAAATGTGACAAAAGTGACAAAAATTTATAAAAAAAATGGACCAAAAAATGACAATGTGACAATTTGTTTTTACAAAAATGTGATTAAAATTTGACACAAAAGTGACAAAAAATGCCAAAAAAGTTACAAAAATGAGTTGAATACCCAACAAAAAAATGATGGAAAAAGAATCTGATGACGTGAGGAAAAAGATCCTCTCGGTTCAGGCGGCTCCACAGCGACAGAACCAGGCTTTCATCAGACGACCTTCTGACAAAGAGAATGAATGAAGGCGAAGAATCTAATATCCATCTTTAATATCTGTGATTCTAAAGCGTCTCGATCCGCTTCCTCTGGCGTGGTCGTGTAAGGCGACACTTTGTGAGGAAGCAGAAGATAAAATAATCAGGAAACGCCAGCTGATATAGGAGGAGCCCGGGTCAAACGCGCTCCGGGAACCCGACGCCAGCACGGAGACAGCGGGAAGGCGAGGAGGACGGCGAGGGGGGTTCAGGTCTCCAGCTGGTCCCAGAGTCAGGACTAAACGCAGTGAGGTGTGGAGCTAAAGCACTTTAAAAAAAACATCTGAAAAATGACAAAAATCCAGCAGAAAAAGAGACAAAAATCCAGCAAAAAAAGACAAAAATCCAACAAAAAAGTGACAAAAATCCCACGAAAAAATGACCAAAAAAACAAAAAAAAAGTGACAAATATCCAGCAGAAAAAAAAACAAAAATCCAGCAGAAAAGACAAAAAAACAGCAAAAAAAATGACAGAAATCCAGCAAAAAAAAGACGGGAAAAAAAACAGCAAAAAAATGACAGAAATCCATCTGAAAAATGACAAAAGTCCAGCAGAAAAGTGACAAAAATCCAGCTGAAAAAAATGCCAAAAATCCAGCACAAAAAAGACCAAAAAAAACAGCAAAAAAGTGACAAAAATCCAGCAAAAAAGTGACAAAAATCCAGCAAAAAAGTGACAAAAGTCCAGCAGAAAAGTAATAAAAAAGTGACAAAAATCCAGCAAAACAAAATGACAAAAATCCAGCAAAAAATGACAAAAATCCAGCAAAAAAGACACAAATTAAGACAGCAAAAAAGTGACAAAAATCCAGCAAAAAAATGACAAAAATCCAGCTAAAAAAGACAAAAAAACAGCAAAAAAATGACAAAAGTCCAGCAGAAAAAGACACAAAAAAACAGCCAAAAAGTGATAAAAATCCAGCAAGAAAGTAATAAAAAAGTGACAAAAACAAATATGGGAAATAAAAAGTGACGACAATGGCAAAGAGGAGAGAATGGTTTTGGTTTTGGTTTTGGTTTTGGGGGGTGGTAAGAGAAGCCCAGGGTGCAGAGCGGGTCAGTTGTCGAGGACAGTCGCTCCCCATAAACAAACTACAACAAATGTAATGAAAAAGTGACAAACACGTGATGGAAACTTAAAACTCCTCGTGTGAAAATGAACCGTGTGATCCGAGACCAAATGAATCCTCAGAACTTGTTCATAATTCATCAAAGTTGGCCGATCTCCTTTGTGCCGTACATTCGAGCGCCGTTATTAAGAGCGAACGCCTCCAGGACGAGTTTTTAATGAAGCCGGAGCGCGTAAACGTAACAAAGTGATTAAAGGAGGTTCTCTGTTGTTGTTTTCATGTGAGTTGCATCATGTTTTGTTCCTCATTAAATTGTTCTTCCACGTCTTTGTTCATCAGATCTTTGGATTTGTCTTTGAGCGAATCTTCATCTTTTGTTCATGTTTTCTTCAGGTTTTTCAGTGTTAGACTAGAAGCTGATGCTGGACCAGGATCTGTCCAGAACTTGTCCAGCTTTAGGTTGATCTCGTCGTGGATTTGGAGACTTTAAGGGCAAGTCTTTACAAAGATCTGATTCTGGAGGTGCTAGAGATTGAATGTAAACAGAGTGATGTGATTTTTCTCGAAAGGCAAACCTAGACGACATCGAAATCAGAAGAGTAATATTAATTTGAATGACTTTGCTACAGTCCATCCGTCTAAATCAGTTCAAAATGGATGAAACACTGGTCTGTGACAAAAAAGTGACAAAAATCCAGCAAAAAATGACAAAAATCCAGCAACAACAAAAAATTCCAGCAAAAAAAGAAAAAAATCCAACAAAAAAAGACAAAAATCCAGCAAAAAAAGACAAAAATCCAGCAAAAAAAGACAAAAATCCAGCAAAAAGTGAAAAAAATCCAGCAAAAAAAAGACAAAAATCCAGCAAAAAGTGACAAAAATTCAGCAAAAAAAGACAAAAATCCAGCAAAAAAGTGACAAAAATTCAGCAAAAAAAGACAAAAATCCAGCAAAAAAGTGACAAAAATCCAGCAAAAAATGACAAAAAATGACAAAAATCCAGCAAAAAAAGAGACAAAAATCCAGCAAAAAAATGACTAAAAACCAGCAAAAAAGTGACAAAAATCCAGCAAAAAAAAGACAAAAATCCAGCAAAAAAGTGACAAAAATCCAGCAAAAAAATGACAAAAATCCAGCAAAAAGAGACAAAAATCCAGCAAAAAAAGACAAAAATCCAGCAAAAAAAGAGACAAAAATCCAGCAAAAAAGTGACAAAAATCCAGCAAAAAAGTGACAAAAATCCAGCAAAAAAGTGACAAAAATCCAGCAAAAAAGACAAAAATCCAGCAAAAAAATGACAAAAATCCAGCAAAAAAAGAGACAAAAATCCAGCAAAAAAGTGACAAAAATCCAGCAAAAAAGTGACAAAAATCCAGCAAAAAAATGACAAAAATCCAGCAAAAAAGTGACAAAAATCCAGCAAAAAAGAGACAAAAATCCAGCAAAAAAGTGACAAAAATCCAGCAAAAAAGTGACAAAAATCCAGCAAAAAAATGACAAAAATCCAGCAAAAAAGTGACAAAAATCCAGCAAAAAAATGACAAAAATCCAGCAAAAAAAATGACAAAAATCCAGCAAAAAAGGGACAAAAATCCAGCAAAAAAATGACAAAAATCCAGCAAAAAATGACAAAAAATGACAAAAATCCAGCAAAAAAGTGACAAAAATCCAGCAAAAAAAGAGACAAAAATCCAGCAAAAAGGTGACAAAAATCCAGCAAAAAAAGAGACAAAAATCCAGCAAAAAGGTGACAAAAATCCAGCAAAAAAATGACAAAAATCCAGCAAAAAAATGACAAAAATCCAGCAAAAAAATGACAAAAATCCAGCAAAAAAATGACAAAAATCCAGCAAAAAAGTGACAAAAATCCAGCAAAAAAGTGACAAAAATCCAGCAAAAAAATGACAAAAATCCAGGAAAAAATGACAAAAATCCAGCAAAACAGAGACAAAAATCCAGCAAAAAAGTGACAAAAATGTGATAAAAAATGAGACAAAAAAATGGCTAAAATTGGATGAAAAAATTACGAAAAAAAGACAAAAATGTGACAAAAAAATGACAAAAATGGGACAAAATGTGACAAAAAATCGGTCCAGGGCTTCGCTGAAGTGAATTCATCAACATTTTTTATTTTATTGCCATCAATAAAAATAGTTAATACTGACTCTCTCCCATTCATTCTCAATGGTAAACATGGATGCAGTACACCTTTTGACCACCAGCGTCAAATTGGGGGCGCTGTTTCACTCCTTTGACAAAGTTAAGGAAACACTGTTGTGATGTCTTGGTATTTATCAATCACAGAGCGTTGTAGCATCAACTTTCACAGTTTTACAACTTTTATTGCAAAGGTTGTTGACGTCGACAACAGTATATGTTAAAAACTGACTTATAAAAGAATTGATGCTGAACTGACACTTTCAAAATGATCTAATGTGGCATTTTCTTTGAGTTAACGAATGAGGTAAAGTTACTGTAGGTGCTGTAGATACAGGAGTTTTTTCAACAACATCATTGTCACACTTAATACTAAGATGTGAAGTGAGAAAACTGTGGAAATAAAAATGTCCCAAATCCTGAACTAAACCTCCTCCATCGCCTCCGCTTCTTCCATCCCCCCACGTTCCTCCACTGCCGGTGCCTTCAGGGAACTCCGTAAATCTGGCTTTCATCCAACATTAGCTCAATTATACCGGGAAAGGTCAAAGTCAGCGCGACCTTTAGGCTCCTGCAATAACCCGCGACCCCTGAAGGCACCGCGGCTAATTCCTTTTGTTGGAACGTAAACACATTATCCAGACCGTTATGGAGACAGATGTTTCACGATGATCTAATGAGGAGGACGGGCCTGTGAGAAACATCACATCGTAATGAGCCGCTCTCGTTTTGGTCTGAGATGATTTATGGAGCTGCAGGAGAAACAGACAATAGAGAATCACTGACGTATGAGGCAGTTTATCTGATTTTTCTGCTTGTTTTTTCCCTCAACACAGTAGTTTAACCTCTTAACTCCCGCTTGAACCGAGAGCATTTTCTCCAGTTCAGCTTTACCCAAATCCAGTAGGCCAGTGTAACGCCTCATTTGAAAGCTAAGATCTACAAAACTCATCTTTTTTTTTTTTCTTTTTTTTTTCTTTTTTTGGTCATTTTTTGGTCATATTTTTGTCACATTTTTTGTCTTTTTTTGGTCATTTTTTGTCATTTTTTCGTCCCTTTTTTGTCACTTTTTAGTCACATTTTTGTAATTTTTTCATCACTTTTTTTTGACATTTTTTTGGCTTTTTTGTCACTTTTTTGTCAAAGTTTTCTCACTTTCTCACCTCTGACCGACATGCCCCCTCCACACGCTGTCTGTGGCATCAGTGGGGAGGGGGTTCTGCTGAGGCGCAGTGGTTGGTTACTCGGCTGGTGACGAAAGCTCGGAGGCGTCTCCAGGAGGTGGGGGCGTTCCTAGGAGGACTCAGGCAAACCTATCCCTAAAATGGCCGCCATCAGAGTTTTTACAGATCACTCAAAAATACGTGAATACGTGGGGGCCAAATGCGGCCCTCAGACCAATTTCTGGTGGCCCTCTGCCTTCTTGCTGAACAGGGACACATCATCAGAGATGGTCCTTTTTATTTGAAATGTAATAATTCTACACAATTCTAACCAAACAACTAACCTTTTACTGTGAGACAGAGCTGGCATGAAGGTTTTGAGCATAAATAAAGGTCTGGGGCTCAATTTAAACCTCTGCTAGTCAAAGGTTTTGCGGCACTAACGGCCAATCTATGGCCCTTCACCCTGTGTACGCTTCAGTATGCGGCCCCCCAGGAAAAAAGTTTGGACACCCCTGACTTAAAGGAACGGGGCACTGTTTTTCCACACTGAGATCTGTTCTTACCTGAGCTTAGACGAGTTGATCCGTACCTGTCTGATCTTTGTGTCCGTGGAAGAGCTCGGTCGCTTCAAACTTCACCCTGTTTGGAGCCATAGGAATACACTGGGAGAGGCCAAATGCTAACAACATCTTTGGTCTTTTTACGTGACTGAGGGCACACACAAAGACCAGACAGGTACGCATCAACTCTAAGCTCAGGTAAGAACATATCTCAGTGTGGAAAAACTGTGAACTATTCCTTTAACAGGTGACGGCTGGCGGCACATCCAATCACCATTACGAGGGGCAGTGCCCGCCCAGGCATGCTGCCACTTTTATTTATTTAACCAGGAAAGTCCCAAAGGGATTAAGAAGCTCTTTTTCAGGGGAGTCCTGGCCCCAGAAGGGAACCTACTGTACATGTTTTTATTGATAGGGGAACCCGGAGGAAACCTACGCAGACACGGGGAGAACAAACTCCACAGAAAGACCAGGTGGGAATCAAAAAAGGGCCTGGCACAAGATGGCCGCTAGACTGCCATTCATTCTAACATATTACTATGGCCATGTCCTAGAGTTTTGTTAATGATCTTTGTGCACAACACTCTACAGACTCTGACTTTAAAAAGTAATTTTCTTTATTTAATAATTGGCTTGTTGCACGGTGTGGCTATGCTAGTTCCTCTGACCTGAAGGTGTGAGCACCAGTACTTCCTGTCTGTTTTCTTTTCCTGGAATAATAATAATTTTCTAAAGATTATGTTGTGGGCGGTGAGTTCCTGGTCGATGATCATTTACTGTGTTCAAATCATGATGTAACGAGTTCAGAGGAGACGCCTGAGATCATGAAGGATTGATAGTTTGTTTTGAAGCTAAAGGCTAACATTCTATAAAAAAAATATACATAAAAAGGCACTATTTCAAATTGTGTAATGCATTAACCGCTTAACTCCCACCTGAACCGAGCACAGTTTCTCCAGTTTGGCTTTACCCCAATCCAAAAGCTTCTGGGGAAAAGGTGAGAAAACAGCAACAAAACTGAGACGAAAACAAGGATGAAAATGTGACAAAATAGTGAGAAAACATTTACATAAAAGTGACAAAAAATTGATGAAAAAGAGGCAAAAATGTGACCAAAAAATGACACAAATTTGATTACAAAATGACGAAAAAAATGACCAAAATGTGACAAAAATGTGATACAAATTTGACCAAAAAAAAAAAAAAATGGACAAAAAAATGACAAAAATGTGACTAAATGTGACAAAAATTTGATAAAAAATTGACGAAAAAAAAAAAAAAAAATGTGACAAAAAAATGACAAAAAAGTTACAAAAATGAGTTGAATACCCGACAAAAAAAATTATGGAAAAAAAAATCTGATGAAGTGAGGAAAAAGATCCTCTCGGTTCAGGCGAGTTTAAATTAGCCTTTAGCTTCAAGACAAAGAAACTCACTGGTCTAAGCTAATCTTAATGGAAATGAATACAAACAGGAAGTACTAGCGCCCACAGCTTCAGCTCAGAGGAACTAGCGTAGCCACATTGTGCAACAAGCCGATTGATTAGTAGTTTCAGCCTTTGTGTACAGAGACATTAAGCTCATAGAGACAGAGATACTGCACCAGATTGTAGACAAATACTTTTCATCTCTGTTCTGTTTCACATTATCAGATGGGCTGGAGGGGAATACATGACTCTTATTTATTTAAGAAAAAGTACTTTTATTCCAACTGTTCTCTGACTCTTTAGTATCTCGCTGTAGTTCGTAGCACGAGTCCCGAGTGTGTGAGGACGTTGTAAAGTCACCTCTTCTGTTTGATGTATGTGCGGAGCGCGCTCAGTGGGAGCAGGTGACGAGGAGGCGGGACTTCCTGCTAAGATGATCATTACCGCTGTCGCTCACGCTGGGAGTTAGCATAATGTACTGAGCGAGCGAGGACAGAGGAGGAGAGAGGGAGGGAGGCACTGGGGCGAGGGCAGAGGGAGGGGGCGGGACTTGTCATTACCGCCGTCCTGCACCGGGACGGCGGGGCGTGGAGGAGCGCCGCTGGGATCTGTAACGTCAGGCGTTTGTACCTAAAGGAACAAAATAGCAACGAAAACGAGACGTAAACAAGGATGAAAAAAAACGTGTGTAGTGTCTTCGCGAAACTAAAATAAGTGCACTCATCCTGTCAAACTAACGAAATAATAAAACCGGAAGTAGCTTAAAACGATAATTTTTTTTTTTACTTAAATGATGACAAAAAAGCAAAAATAGTCACAAAAGGCAACAAAAACACAAGACATGCAACAAAAAGTGACATAAACTGTGACTGTGTTAGAGGCTAATGCTAAACTCTGACTGTGTTAGCCGCTAATGCTAAACTGTGACTGTGTTAGCCGCTAATGCTAAAATGTGACTGTGTTTGCTGCTAATGCTAAAATGTGACTGTGTTAGCCGCTAATGCTAAGCTGTGACTGTGTTAGCCACTAATGCTAAACTGTGACTGTGTTTGCTGCTAATGCTAAACTGTGACTGTGTTAGCCGCTAATGCTAAGCTGTGACTGTGTTAGCCACTAATGCTAAACTGTGACTGTGTTTGCTGCTAATGCTAAACTGTGACTGTGTTAGCCGCTAATGCTAAGCTGTGACTGTGTTAGCCGCTAATGCTAAACTGTGACTGTGTTAGTCGCTAATGCTAAACTGTGACAGTGTTAGCCGCTAATGCTAAACTGTGACTGTGTTAGTCGCTAATGCTAAACTGTGACAGTGTTAGCCGCTAATGCTAAACTCTGACTGTGTTAGCCACTAATGCTAAACATGGACTGTGTTAGCTGCTAATGCTAAACTCTGACTGTGCCAGCCGCTAATACTAAACTCTGACTTTGTTTGCTGCTAATCCTAAACTCTGACTGTGTTAGCCGCTAATGCTAAACTCTGACTGTGTTAGCCGCTAATGCTAACCTCTGACTGTGTTAGCCGCTAATGCTAACCTCTGACTGTGTTAGCCGCTAATGCTAACCTCTGACTGTGTTAGCTGCTAATGCTAACCTCTGACTATGCTAGCCGCTAATGCTAACCTCTGACTGTCCATCCATCCTTTTACTTCCTCTTTATCCGGGGCCGGGTCGCGGGGGCAGCGTCTCAGCAGAGATGCCCAAACTTCCCGATCCATGCACACCTCCTCCAGATGTTCTGACCCTGAGGCGACACCAGGCCAGCTCGGAGACATAGTCCCACCAGCGTGTCCTGGGCCTTCCACGAGGCCTCGTCCCACTAGGACATGCCTTGAATACCAACCGAGGGAGGCGACCAGGAGGCTCCGGAACAGTGTTTGCCACTAATGCTAAACTCTGACTGTGTTAGCGGCTAATGCTAAACTCTGACTGTGTTAGGGGCTAATGCTAAACTCTGACTGTGTTAGCGGCTAATGCTAAACTCTGACTGTGTTAGGGGCTAATGCTAAACTCTGACTGTGTTAGGGGCTAATGCTAAACTCTGACTGTGTTAGGGGCTAATGCTAAACTCTGACTGTGTTAGGGGCTAATGCTAAACTCTGACTGTGTTAGGGGCTAATGCTAAACTCTGACTGTGTTAGTGGCTAATGCTAAACTCTCACTGTGTTAGCGGCTAATGCTAAACTCTGACTGTGTTAGCGGCTAATGCTAAACTCTGACTGTGTTAGGGGCTAATGCTAAACTCTCACTGTGCTAGGGGCTAATGCTAAACTCTGACTGTGTTAGGGGCTAATGCTAAACTCTGACTGTGTTAGTGGCTAATGCTAAACTCTCACTGTGTTAGCGGCTAATGCTAAACTCGCACTGTGCTAGGGGCTAATGCTAAACTCTGACTGTGTTAGGGGCTAATGCTAAACTCTGACTGTGTTAGTGGCTAATGCTAAACTCTCACTGTGTTAGCGGCTAATGCTAAACTCTGACTGTGTTAGGGGCTAATGCTAAACTCTGACTGTGTTAGGGGCTTTTGTGGCGGCTTCTGCTGCAGAAAACATTTGCACGTGTAAAATAACTCAGTGTTTTGAAGGTGGCGCATCTGGTAACACTTCTGGGCCTGTACATTTGGAACAGCTGAGGGTTATTCCAGCATTGAGACATATTGTCATTAATGTCATTTATCTGTAGCTGTGTGAGACGCAAATGTTCTTCAGGCACATTTCACCATCAAACCCGCCCAAACAGATCAATTTAGTTTCAAAAGTTTGAGTTCACGATTATGAAACGTCTTTCTAAAGCAGTATCATCCTCCAGCCTTTCATCCCACAAGTGCGGCCATGTTGTGCCAGTGACCCGTGCGTTCAGAGCTCTCCTCGCTCGCGCTTATAGAGACACAGAGTCCTTGAGACGCTTTCCTTTGTGCAGGGACGTTGCTGTAACTGCGCGGCTTTGTTCGTATCTGGACCAAGGCCGACATCAGCGTAACTATTATATACACTCTCCACATCACAGACGAGTGATCCACGGAGGAGCCAGCTCTCCACTGAACGACCACGGGCTCACGGAGAGCGCGGTGGCGGAAGGTCAGCGGCGGCGAGCGCTCAAGTCACCATGGTCCAGCTTAATGAATGTGTGAGCTAATGCTAACAAACCAGGCTCTCTCCTTACAACATATAGTTTATAATTGTCCATGTCTGTGAAAGGTGCTATATAAATAAAGCTCAATATTGAATCTAAAGGACAAATGTAAAATGAATTACGTCAGCTTTACATTTATCACTGTATTCAAACGCACTTAACCCCTTAACTCCCGCCTGAACTGAGCACATTTTCTCCAGTTTGGCTTCACCCCCAGTCCAAAAGCGTCTGGGAAAAAGCTGTGAAAATAGCAACAAAACTGAGGCGAAAACGCTGAGAAAAAAAAGGGAGAAAACATTGATGAAAAGTGACGAAAAATTGATGAAAAAGTGGCAAAAATGTCACAAGAAATTGACAAAAAAAAAGACAAAAATGTGACAAAAATGTGACAAAAAATGATTAAAAAATGGATAAAAAATTGACAAAAAAAAGACAAAAATATTACAAAAAAAAGACATAAATTTGATAAAAATTTGATAAAAAATGATTTTTAAAAAATTATAAAAAATGTACAAAAAAATAACAAAAATGTGACAAAAATTTATAAAAAATTGACGAAAATTTGACAAAAAATGATAAAAAAAATTGATAAAAAATTGACCAAATTTTTGACCAAAAACATTACAAAAAATTGACAAAAAATGACAAAAATGTGACAAAAATGGATAAAAAATGGACAAAAATTGGACCAAAAATTGACAAAAATGTGACAAAAAAAGACAAAAATGTGATAAAAATTTGATTAAAAAAAATTACAAAAAAATAACAAAAAATGACAAAAAAAATGACGAAAATGTGACAAAAATTTATAAAAAAAATGACGAAAATTTGAAAAAAAATCTGACCAAAAAAATTACAAAAAAATGACAAAAAATTGACAAAAAAATGAGTTGAACACTCAACAAAAAAATGGGGAAAAAAATCTGATGACGTGAGGAAAAAGATCCTCTCGGTTCAGGCGGGAGCTACGAGGTTAATCATGTTGCTCTGACACCTGATTTACAGCTCTTTATTTAGAGCCAAGTCTTTGGGATCTGTTCCTTTCAAAGACGGCACTCAGATAACTCACGATATCGAAGACGCGATCGATAAAAGACACTAAATCATCTAAACTAACAATGGGACTGATATTTCCTGTAACTTATCAGTCATAGAGCATTCAGATTTGACTTCAGTGCAGTGAGACCTGATGTTGGGCTCACTGTTGTGTTTGTTTGAGGGACTTCTGGGTAAAAGTGAAAGAAAAAAAGATCCAGCTTGTGTTGCTTTGTGTGGCTTGTGCATCACATTGTGCTGCTGTTGCTCAACAAATGAACCGATCTGTTTAATTTGCTAGAACAGAATGATTGTTTTCTGCGGCCCCGGTGTCTCGGTAATTACTATATACCCTCACACAGACATTATTTCAAATTACAAACAATGAAATGTCAAAGCCGAGGCTCTCAAAGGACTGTTTTAACGCCTTAATTATGCAGCGGACGTCCTCTTTAATAAAAGCCGGGTTTGTTCCAGATGAAAGCGGCCTCTTCTGCTCGCGCTGGTGCGTTTCCGCTCCGGCGCGAGAGGCCTTTTCTCCCGTAAACGTCCTTCATTAGTGATCGCCGGGCGTATGGGAGATGAAAGCGCCGGCCCGGACACCGTCTCCGAGCGGTTCACACTGACGCAACCCCCAGAAACTCTCCTCAAATCCGCCTTAAAGTCCTCTTCTGAAGCGGGACCGGACCCTGTGTAGGTGCGAGGCGGGGCTGCCGGCGCGCACTGAGGGGAATGTGGGGAAGCTGCAGCCGTTTCCCACCGAACCTACGTGGGATAGGAAAGACCCAGGAATGAAGCAAACAAGTTCGGATCGCAGGGTTTACTCCGAAGGCCGGACGCTGCAGGTGAACAGGGACAAAAAAACATTGAGGGATGTCGATTTGAAACTTTTGCTGTAGATTGTGGATAGAATTATGAGGAACAAATGGATTGGAAGTTTTCTGTCATAGGCCCAGCGTCACGTCTTCCGATGAGGAAGCAGAGGCTGGGTACTCGTAGGGAGGCTCGCCCATCACCCAGGCTGAAGTCACCGTAAAGTCAGCCCGAGACGTGCGTGAAGCGGCCAGGGCGTCGGGAGTGAGCAGTCGGGGAGACGAGCGGTATGTGGCCCGGGGTCCGGGGAGCCGCCCGGGAGCGAAGCGGTCGGGGGCCGGGGAGACGAGAGCGAGGCAGCCGCTGCTCTGTTTGATAAATACAGCCTTTTCTCACTGTTTTACGTGACAAATGCAACCGCCCACACAACCGCCGCTTGTATCCGTGCGTGTGCGCAAACACGAGCAACCGAGCCGAGCTCTGGCCCACCTCCTCCAAGCGGCCAAAGTCCGGAACCGAGTCCTACTCGGGCTTGGTTTGATTGTACTCACACTGCACAAACGAACCGCGCAGAAGGGGCTTCCAGCGCTTGGGCGCGGTTCGGATGGACAAGTGTGAGTGCGCCCTTAAAGTCACGGGCCCTGTTCGATGACCTGCTGTCACGCATTGGGACACACGATCAACTTGTCCTCCATGTTGCAGGTACAGGTGACGCCTGAGCCCAGTCAGCGTCCCTGATTGGTTAACAAGGCTAAATGAACGCACGTGTAGATTGGATTACTTGAGTGCATGAAGCAGTGGGCGTGGCCTCCCTGTTCGCTCACCGCGCTGTTCTCCCTGGCTTTCACCCGCGTCCTTCCTCATCCGCTCGCGTTTGCTACGCTTAAAGGATCTATATCATGCTATTTTAGCCATTCCAAAGTTAAGTATAGGCATGTATATGATATATTGTACCTCTACCACTATGGAGCACTCATTTTTGTGATAAATATAAGTGTTTTCTGGAGGTATTTTTCAAACCCGGAAGACACAACGCTTCGATTGAGTTAACTCCGCCCCCTCTCTCCGCACATACTTTACCGTAATATAAATAAACAGCAATAAGTGAAGTCACTTCACGATGCAGTTATACGGAGTTGACATCTGCAACACAGCTTCATAAATGGCTAACACACATGCTAATATGCTAACACACATGCTAATATGCTAACACACAAGCTAATATGCTAACCCGCGTTTGGATTGACTCACCCTCTGCTCCATCGCTGTTTACATTATGGGACTCGCGTTGGTTATAAAAGTTAATCCACTTTGATTCTGGTGAAGGTTCACCAAACATCCATCAGAGACAGTCACAGAAAAACAATATTTTGGTGAAAGTCGCTGAATCCCGGAGAAAAAAACAGCTGAGTGGCCTCTTCCTGAAAAGGGTTGAATATAAACTCCTCGTCCTCGTAGCCAAACGCGCTTCTTTTTCTCCGTGACATGATCGTTAGGTTAGAATAAAGAACAGGCGTGTCCAGTTATAACGAGCTCCATCTTCAGCTGCAGCGCAAACATGACTGATCTGTTCAGACGCTCAGGGATGTGTTTGTTTTGGCCTCAGCTGACCTGGAAGCACCTCGGGCACATCCTTTCTTTTTCTTTTTTTCTTGTTTTTTTTTTTTTTACATTTTTTACTCTTTGCATCTCTCTTACGACAGAAATAATGAAAAAGCTGTTTTACAAATTAAAATCAGGCCATTAGCATAGAATTAAGGCATTACATTACAAACGTTGAGCACTTCCGTTCCGCTGTTACGACACAACTGAACACTCAGTCGTTCACCAGGAGAGGGCGGAGCCTCAGAGAGCAGGAGGGCGGAGCCTCAGAGAGCAGGAGGGCGGAGCCTCAGAGAGCAGGATTCAGGAGGATTACTGAGAGCTGCGTGAATGAAGCCACAAACCACTCTGGGGGTGTTTTTGATGAGGAAATAGCATAACAACATGGCTAAAAGCTCCAAAAAGTCGATTTTGCATGATATAGGACCTTTAATACGCGCGGACAGCTTTGCTTGCATTTCGGAGCGCGTTGAAGCGCCTCTACATAGGGTTAACATGGAAGTTGGAGGCGTGGACGCTTTTGCTGTGTACGCACCTTAACACAGAGTGAGCGCTCACTTTTCTATAAACCAGCTTGGATATTACCGTCTCTGCAGCTGCTGTAAAGTAAACAACAGCACGTAAGCTCCGCCTCCGGGTCTGTCGCTAAAGGTAAAGACGTCTTTCTTGTCACGGCTTGGTTTTGCTTTTCAATTTGCCTAAAAACTCAAGTTTCTTATTCAGTCCTGGTTCAGTCCTGGTTTAGTCCTGGTTTAGTTTAGCTCTGGGTTTTACGACTGGAGTAAGTCCTGGTTTAGACCTGGCTCAGTCCTGACGAAAACTTTAGTACGTTGTTGCGTCGCCATAGGCTACTCCAGTTCTGGCGTCTTGTGAAGTCTGAAGAGGCCTGTGAGTTACAGCTTTAAGGTGTAGCTTTTCTTCGCTTTTCTTCTGAAGCGGCTCATTATCTGCACACATGCATTTTTTAGACTCAATGCGGGTCTGGGGAGAAAAAGAACCGAAAACCGGCACCGAAAGAATTAAACTTTTCCGATACCTCCCCCGACCGGAGCTTTTCGGTCGGTTCCACGTAGGTACCGTTTAACGGTGCCCATCCCTAGTCACCGGTTCTGTTCATTACCTTTATGAACAGAACTTCCAGGCGCAGCCAGGGGCCGGAGGGAGTCCGGTTTGGGAGATGTTGTTCTGTTGGACCTTCAGCTGCTCTGGTTTGCGGCCGGGATGAGGATCAGCACCTCCAAATCTTAGACCATGGTTCTCCTTCCCCTCTACAGGTCGGTGGAGAGTCTTTACCTCAAGTGGAGGAGTTCAAGTATCTCGGGGTCTTGTTCTCAGTGAGGGACGGATGGAGCGTGAGATGGACAGACGGATCGGTGCGGCGTCAGCAGTGATGCGGTCGCTGTATCGGTCTGTCGTGGTGAAGAGGGAGCTGAGTCGATCTACGTTCCCGCCCTCACCTATGGTCATGAGATCTGGGTCATGACCGAAAGGACAAGATCGCGGATACAAGCGGCCGAAGTGAGCTTCCTTCGCAGGGTGGCTTCGAGATCGGGGGAGGAGCTCAGTTACGGGGAATCTCCGCCTCGCTAACGACAACACATCATAAAATAAGAATCATATGGGGTAAGTTTAGTCTTTTTTTCTACTCTGACATGAAAACTGAGATGTTAAGAGAGAAAACTAGCTTAAAATCTCCACATTGACACTGTGTAAAAATTGTCATTCAGGGAAAACTTGGTTAATTCTAGTCAGTGGTGGTCGAGGGGTTTGATTTCATTACTTGAGTAAACTACAGATACTCCTGGTTAAAAGTTACTCCATTAAAAGTAGAAGTTGCTCTTTCAAAGGCCTGACGGTGCAGCTGATCCCAGACCTGCTCATCTGCCGCCACCGCAGATCAGAACCGTTAGATCCGTCCGGGTAAAGACACTTCCTCCTGTACCTAATTATGAAAACACAACTACACGGCACATACCTCCAGGGCGAACGAGAAAGGAAGGATAAAGCTCGGATGCTTTATGCAAATACACCAGCCTCGAAGCGGGAACGCTGTTACCTATAGGTCTTGTTTGTTTGCATATGTACAGCACATGTCCTTGTGTTTTATGCCCGTTCAGCGCCGTAAAGAATGTAAAGCTGTTTCCTGTACCTCTCACTTCTGCTGAGAGCACCTGACACTGGCTTTGAAACCGCCGCAAATGTAGAACCGGTTAATCTCGACACCACGAGTCAGCTCACAGTACAGCATGCACACGTTGTCATACGTTTTTCAAAGTTCACTCTAGCCATTATTGGGTTTGTCCCATTGTTTATTTTGGACACTTTGCTTCATTTGTCTCATTTGTAATATCCAACATCTAACACACTACAAAAAGTAAATATCAAGCATTGGCTTAAATGACTTGAATTGAGGAAATGTTTCTTGTTTTGAGCAGTTTTCACTCATTTAGACACTTTTCCTGATCGGACCAAGTTTACTTTGCTTGTTTGAGGACATTTCACACCAGCTCTAGGGTAAATCTCGCTTGAAATAAGAAAGTAAAACTGCCAACAAAGCTTTAAAAGTTATACAAACAACTGATATTCTATAAACACCAAACAGATGCACATTTATTTATACAAAATCATCTTTTTTGGTCATGATCGCTTCCAAAACTACTCAGACACTGATATGCATCAGACTTTATGATCTGTGATCAAAGTTTGAGTGTTTACAGCATTTTGTCTCTGCAGGTGAACGGCTTGTGTTATGTTCATGTAAACCTGTGTGGACTCTCGGACTTACTGTGCCTCAGAATGTGGAAATATGGTCAAATTCAGAAAAAAACACAATGAAAGAATTATAAATATTCACAAAAATAACAGGACTTATTACACGGCTCTTCACAACGTAAGTAGAAGCTCCGTTGATTTGAATGGGATTTCCCAACGTTCTACCGGTCATTATTTTCTGATAAAGGACCTCTGAGAAAAATGACGCTGCCAATGGCAACGGAGTTTGTGTTTTCATATCACTCTGCACGTACGTAGCAGCGACACTATCTGTCCCGTCACTGAGAGAGAAGTCGGGGAATCGCTCGTGAAGTTAGCCTGAGTCTGACTTTCAACTTACCCAGAGATTCACCACCATTCCTCCAACTGCGCCTTCAGCTAAGTAGCTAGGCTAGCTGCTAGCCTAGCTACTTCTAGCCTAGCAAAACGCTGCAGCGCAACGCGCAAACTTTTGGGAACTATTTGTCGCGGAAGTCATTAAATAAACCTTTCGACCTTCATAAAAGTGTACGAAGTTTATGTTGTGTGTGTTCAGTTGCAAATGGCCGAATAATAAGCGGGATAATGTATAGAACGCTGGTCATTATCGGGAAAATAAGCACCTTCAGGGCGAAACAAGTCCGTCCGGTTCGCCCTGTCGGTGCTTATTTTCCCGATAATGACCAGCGTTCTATACATTATCCCTTACATATAAATTGGAATATAAATAAATGTTTCTAAGAGCAGCTGGTGCAGATGTGGACTGTGGGTCGGGACTGACCTGAGAGATTCTCTTTTGGACGTTTGTTTTTCAAACTGAGCTGTGATGGAGGAACGTCAGTGTTGGACGATGTGTCTGTGTTTGAATTGTGTTTTTATTTGTTCTAAAGGTCCAGGAACATGTTCACTGTGATGTGTTGTCCCTGTGTTGGAGCTGAAGCTGTATTTGGTACAGTTTAGTTTGAGTGTTTATAAACGTCACCTGAACCAAACATGAGCTGCTCTACTGTTCACCTGCAGAGACAAAAGGCTGTGAACACTCAAACTTTATCACAGATCATAAAATCTGATGCATTTCAGTGTCTGAGTAGTTTTAGGAGAGATCATGATCAAAAAAGATGATTTTGTATAAGCAAATGTGCATTTGTTTGGTGTTTATAGAATATCAGTTGTTTGTATAACTTTTACAGCTTTGTTTTTCCAAACACATTCTGCTCTACTGTGCTTTACTTTCACTGTCAAACTGCACTGAACATTCAATATTTTGATAAAAGTTCATGAATTAAGATGTAAACTCTGCTTTGAGCAGATTTTTGATGAGAATATAGAGACTTTCCTGAAATAACAGAGTGAGAATCACAGTTTGGCTATATTTCGAAACTGGGTTATAGCACTGGTTTTTGGGTCCTAAAACTATGAAAAAATGACTGAATTCAAAATGTGGCACATGTGCATGTAGTGGAGGTCCTGTGGAGTGTATGTTTAAAAAAGTTATGGATTTGGAGTTGAAATGAAGTTTGTATGAAAGGCAAAAGTCAAAAATATAGCTGGAATCACAGACATGGAGGACACTGCCATTGAAATGAATGGAGAGCTGCTGCTGTTTTCAGGCTTTAGGCCCTATAACTATTGTAAAAATATGTGAATTCAAAATCTGGTGAATGTGCGTGTAGAGGAGGTCCTCTGGGATGGAAACATAATAATGGTTTCATATTTGAAGCACAAATGAAGTCGGTACAAAAGGTCAAAGACAGAAAACATGGAGGATCGGCTCATGTCCATTGAAATGAATGGGATTTTGCCCCAGAGGCGACGAGTGTAACTATTTGCTCTCATTCAAAAATGAAACATTTTTCAGAAACAGAACCTGCTCTACCTTTGAGCCTCTCCCAGGGCCCAATTCACCAAATACTTCCAGTTATATCCACCTCATGATTTTCACTGTTACAGGGTCATTTTTGCCTCAAAATTTGACTTTTTTTTACATAAACATGTCCCACCGACTCAAAAAATAATAAAAACGGGTAAATTTACTATCAGTGCTTTTTTATGAAGTCAAACTAAAGATAGAACCACATTTATTTCAAAATGTTGTTTTATGAGTGAAATATTAGAGAAACAAAATGGGGTCAAAAATGAGCCCAGGTGACCACGAGTGTAACTATTTGTTCTCATTCAAATGTATGAGAAAATTCAAAAATTGCATTAACACAAAAGTTTGACTATTTCCACTTAGAAACTGACCAGATAGTCCGAGTTATCCTCAGAATGAGATTTTTGATATTCTATGACTGACTGACCCCAGGTGACCACGAGTGTAACTCTGCATTATGGGGCACACAAGGGTTAAGCCAATGCTTCATATTTACTTTTTGCAGTGAACATGCAAACTCCACACAGAAAGGCCCCGTCCAGGTGGGAATCGAACCCGGGACCTTCTAACTGTGAAGCACGAGCCCCTGAGCCGCCGCGCCTTCGTAAAACTCCATATTTCCAAAGATAGATCCTCCCATTACAGAGAGAGTTGACGGGTTCAAATCAGGGGAAAACAACAATAAAAGTTTGTGTTTAATTGGATAACAGAGCCTCACACTCACACAAGTATTTCCCGGATAAACCGAACCAGAAGCACTCGCTTTAACCTGCCGCGTTTCTATTTTTAGCGTCACCGGAGGCGTTTCTTGAGTCTAAACCCGGGTGTTTCCGTGAGCGGAGGAACGCGGTGAATTAGAATCACTGATGGAGCCGTGGGCTGATGGAAGCGTGAGTGTACAGTACCGTGGTGAAGGCGGTGACACTGCGGAGCGAGTACTGTAGAGCTCGCACTGTAGAGCTCGCACTGTAGAGCTCGCACTGCGCTTCATTAGAGCACAGGAGCACATTACGGGGAGAACCCTACGTTTCCCCACTTCTATTGACTAAAGGAACTGAGATCTGTTCTTACCTGGGCTTAGACGAGTTGATCCGTACCTGTCTGGTCTTTGTGTCCGTGGAAGAGCTCGGTCGCTTCTAACTTAACCCCCGTTTGGAGCCATAGGAATACACTGGGAGAGGCCAAATGCTAACAACATCTATTTGTAATGATTTATGTAAATGTGTAAACGATTTTATGTCTTAGGGACCAGGTCTGCGAACTAGCTTTTAGCTGTACGGCCTATGAACATGGCATCGGTTATTGTAACAATGCTTCTTGTTCTGTCCCTGTCAAATAAACATATGAATAAAATAAAATCTTTGGTTTTTGTGCGTGACTGAGGGCACTCACAAAGACCAGACAGGTACACATCAACTCGTCTAAGCTCAGGTAAGAACATATCTCAGTGTGGAAAAATGGTGGCCTGTTCCTTTAAGATGAGGCACCAGCCCAGTGTCCTGAAGGGTCAGTGGCTTTGGCAGGGTCAGGGTTAAGCTGATTGATACTTGTTACACGGCTCTTCACAACGCAAGTAGAAGCTCCGTTGATTTGAATGGGATTTCCCAGCGTTCTACCGGTCATTATTTTCTGATAAACGACCTCTGAGTTCATGCTTTCATATCACTCTGCGCGTACGTAGCAGCGACACTATCTGTCCCGTCACTGAGAGAGAAGTCGGGGAATTGCTCGGGGAATCACTCGTGAAGTTAGCGTGAGTCTGACTTTCAACTTACCCAGAGATTCACCACATTCCTCCAACTGCGCCTTCAGCTAAGTAGCTAGGCTAGCTACTAGCCTTGCTGCTTCTAGCCTAGCAAAACGAGCAACGCGCAAACTTTTGGGAACTATTTGTCGCGGAAGTCATTAAATAAACCTTTCGACCTTCATAAAAGTGTACGAAGTTTATGTTGTGTGTGTTCAGTTGGCAAATGGCCGAATAATAAGTGGGAGAATGTATAGAACGCTGGTCATTATCGGGAAAATAAGCACCGACAGAAGGTACTTATTTTGTGCTTACACCATGGTCTGGGTGAATACTCGATTCTGATTGGCTGGTGCATTATTTTGGTATAACCGCACACGTAGTCCGGTAGTTAAATCACTGGGATATCACTCCGCTGTGGCGTCGCCATAGCAACGCATGACACAGCTGAATCAGATAAAGGCGTAATTAGTGACTGACAGGAACGTATGAGATGGATTTTGTTTAATTTCAACGTTTTTAACCAAAACAAAACGTTTGCTAAATGTTTGTAGAGGAGAGTGAGCAGCTAGGTTAGCTACTGTTAATAACATATGAGCTTTACATTTCTATTGGAAACGGTTAAGGCTATTCATCATTTTCAGGCGTACATAAAATGATCCTGCATTGAAGCATATTTGTCTGGATTAGTAAAGTCAAACATAAAAGTTTCAGTGGGGCCCAGGTGTGAGCGACTCCACCGCAGCTGTTTCCATAAACAGTTGAGCTGGTTGAGCTAGCTAGCTTTAGCTTCAGGTTAAACCTTGTAAAAGGTAAATAACTCCTGCCCACGAGTGCCGCATATCGGTGTTTACTTCCAGGGAAAAGTGTTTCCGGGTTAGTCCTGTTGTGTTGTGATTCTGTGCTGATGTTGTGCATTATAACCGTCGAATGCGGCTCCGAGTTGTTTAATCCTGACTGACGTGACATGTATGACGTTTCACTATCATGACTTCTGATTGTACCAACTCACCTACGAAAAAAAAGAATCTCACTTGGGGATCATAGGTTCGCACCCGGTCTGAGCCTCTGCAGAAGTGAAGAACTACGTGTTTTCCTCCGTGTCAGCACAACCTCAGTCTTAATACGAGATATAACATGTACAAATATATACATGACTCAGGAGCGGATCGTGTACGTACGAGTCCTCCTGTTCTAAGACGGCCCATTGTCGCCAAATGCTGGAGATCTTGTGGATTTTACAGTAAAACACGTAAACAAAAGCTGGATTCTCGCTCTCTCAAACCTCCCCCCGTCTCCACGTCCCTCCCTCTATCATGACTCAGCATTTGTACCTTCTGAACAATCCTAATTAAGAAAGTATGGCCCCTCTATTTCCAAACTTGCTGCACGGACATTAGACAAATTTATTCCGAAATCAGAAGAAGATTAAATTTTCATCAGCGCTGCGGGCCTCGGACCAGGCCGAGCTGGAGACTCGGTCGGCGGCTCCGAGGAGGCGAGATATCGAGTGGTGGGGGATCGATGGGGCAAAGTGATTAAATTTATGTAAATAAGTTCCAGCCGTAGTTCATTAGAGCTGTGAAAGGGGGAGAGAGAGAGAGAGGGGGGGGAGGAGATGTGAGAGGAGGAGAGTGTCAGTGAAGTGATGTGAAAGAGACGAGACGAGACGAGATCCAGAGGCCACTTCAGGAACACTGTCCTGAGCGTCATGGTCATTACCAGGAGCTTTAATGCTTTTGTCTATCACCAAATCAACACAGAGCGGGTTTTGACGACATGTATGAACTATTTTCTTTTGAATTCGCCGTTTAACCTCTTAACTCCCGTCTGAATCGAGAGCATTTTCTCCAGTTCAGCTTTACCCATGTCCTGTAGGCCAGTGTAACGCCTCGTTTGAAAGCTAAGATCTACAAAACTCATCTAAATGGATCATTTTCCTCACGTCATCAGATTTTATTCCATCTTTTTTTGGGGTAGGGTTTTCAACTCATTTTTGTAACTTTTTTGTCATTTTTTTGTCATTTTTTTGTCTTTTTTTTTGTAATTTTTTTGTAATTTTTTCGTCATTTTTTGTCAAATTTTTGTCAAATTTTTTGTCATTTTTTTGTCATTTTTTTGTCATTTTGTTGTCATTTTGTTGTCATTTTTTCAGCATTTTTTGTCAATTTTTGTCACATTTTTTGTCATTTTTTGACATTTTTTTGTCAATTTTTGTCAATTTTTGTCATTTTTTTGTCACATTTTTTGTCATTTTTTTGTCACATTTTTTGTCATTTTTTCAGCATTTTTTGTCAATTTTTGCCACATTTTTTGTCATTTTTTGTCATTTTTTTGTCATTTTTTTGTCATTTTTTGGTCATTTTTTCAGCATTTTTTGTCAATTTTTGTCAAATTTTTTGTAATTTTTTGTCATTTTTTGGTCAATTTTTGTCATTTTTTGTCCTTTTTTGTCCTTTTTTTGTCCTTTTTTTAGTCAATTTTTGTATTTTTTTGGTCATTTTTTTGACATTTTTTTGTCACATTTTTTAGTCCATTTTTGTCACATTTTTGTATTTTTTTGGTCAATTTTTTGTCACATTCCCACCATTGTTTTCGGGAGTGGGGAGGGGGTTCTGCTGAGGAGCAGTGGTTGGTTACTCGGCTGGAGGCGTCTCCAGGAGGTGGGGGCGTTCCTAGGAGGACTCAGGCAAACCTATCCCTAAAATGGCCGCCATCAGAGTTTTTACAGATTACTCAGAATTACGTGAAAGTGCCAAGGCAACACTTCAGGCACGTTTTTAATGAGGGAGTGACAGAATAACATGATGGAAAGCTTGAGAAAGTCCATTTTGCATAACACCCCCTTTAAAGTAGCCTCTGGTCCACAGTCTGCTCCTCTGCATCCTCCCTCCTAAACACCCTGTTTCCTGCAGACCTTCTGTTTCCTGCTCCACAGTCTCCAGTCTACACGCTCCTTCACGGCTGTCATACGTGTGCGACGGGAGCAGCTAACACGTGTTCCAGCATAAACACATCACGGAGCTAATCTAACTGATCGGGGAAGCGTTCGTGAATCCTCCTTTCGGATATTCCTCGAGAATCCAAAGGACACGGCTCCACGTTATCCAATCACAGAACCACTTGAGCTCGGAAATTCCCATTCACGACTACAACACCTTCTCACAAAAACTGACAATATTTCCCATAATCCCTTGCCTCCGCCGCTGAAACGTCTCCTTTATTTCCCCCGGCTCTCTTTCCTCTCTTTGAGCCGATTCATTTGTGGAAATCAGAGGAGCCGCTCTCCGCTGATAAAATCTGACAAAATCTAATAAAATTGGCACAAACGGAGCAGAACTTTGTGTTTAAAAGGATTTGGAGGGAGTTGAAAGGAAGTGAATCACTTGTGAGGACAGATACAGGAACTTATTATGTGAAGTAAGTCCGAAGGGCCTGAGGAAGTGAGTTTAGAGGAGAGTCGGTGCAGAGAGAGGCAGGAACACGCAGGACAGATGTGAAAAGCAGAGGTTTAGTGTGATCTCCGGAGGTCCGTCCTCTCTCGCTGCTTTAGGAGAAGAGATAAAGATACAAACTCAACGCGTCACACGAGGGGGCGTGGCCTGGCGACACTCTTTGTAGCCGCGGAACATCAACTTATTCATCACAAACAAACAAAGTCTAAATCGGGTCCATGCGGATGTTTATTCAGCAGATCATAGCTAGCATTAGCATGTAGCTTGATGCTAACTCTCCGTTATGTGTGTAATTGACATTTCGCCGAGCCCCGCCCTCCTTAGTTACTGTTGCTAAACAGATGCAGACGACATCTCTGGAATCGCCCATATGTTGGCTGTGTCCAAATGTCCGCACTATCCCCTATATAGTGACTATATATATAGTCACTATATATATAGTCACTATATAGTGACTATATATATAGTCACTATGAAGATAGTTTCTACTAAATAAAGATACAAAGTGGTTCAACAGCCCATAAATACATAAATAACAGGGAATGCTACCACGATGCTTCATGTTCGCATTGAGCTAATGCTAGTGGTTAGCTAGCGCTAGCTACAACTGCCGTTTTTTCACTTCTACTGAACAATCTGCTGTGTTTAAATATCCATATGGGCCCGATTCACACTTGACTTTATTTATGTGGTAAATAAGTTCATATTCCACCAGAAAATGATTAAAAAAGTGAAAACTGTGTTTCTCTAAAGATTCTATTTTCCCCCTCAGCGAAGCCACGCCCCCTTCTATGACGAGATGCCGTCTGTATCTATGGGCTGTTGAACCACTTTGCTCCTCTCCATGTCTTTGTATCTTTATTTAGTAAAAAACTGTATTCATAATTCAGCGTTTGTCCTCTGGAGGTGAACCTGATATTGTATATTAGCATATTTTCTACACATTATTGTTCTGTTTTCTGGTCGTGAGGGAACAGAGCAAACCTTCGGACACAGCCTCAGCCCTACAGAATCACGCAGCTCCTCGTGATTGGTCCAAACCGCTGGTGGATTCACAGCAGACGCATCAGTTCAAGCGCTTCCACGTGGATTCTTTTAGGACGTTATAAACCTGAATCACTCTGGAAAGGCACTAACTTCCCCCTCTCTCTCTCTCCGCTCTTGATTTCGTTTCGCGTCCCGGTGCTCAGACTCTCTCTCTCCTCCCGCCGAATGGATATTGTTTCATATTTTGGCTGCGCACAAACTCATTTCGCCCCCCCCTCTTCGCCGGGGCCGTTATTGGATGAATCTCGGAGGAGCGGCGCCTGAAAACACCGGGCTCACAATAATAAATATAATAAATACCGTCATAAATATCTGGTGGGAGCGGGATGGAAATGCGGAGCCGGGAGCATGTTATTGGACTCATATAACAGGACTGCAGAGGGGGGGGGGGTTATCAATTACAACTGCCTTTCCTCTCCAGTCCATACACTCCTGTTTAACCTCTTAACCCCCACCAGAGCCGACGTCAGCTCCAGTTTGGCTTTACCCAAATCTAAAGGCCTTAATACTACAAAAAGTAAATATCGAGCATTGGTTTAAATGACTTGAATTGAGGAAATGTGTCTTGTTTTGAGCGGTTTTCACTCATTTAGACACTTTAATCCCTTAACTCCCACCTGAACCGAGCACATTTTTTCCAGTTTGGCTTTACCCCCAATCCAAAAGCTTCTGGAAAAAAGCGGAGACAAAAAGAATGATGGAAATGTGACAAAAAAGTGGGAAAACATTGACAAAAAAGTGACGAAAAATGTGACGAAAAAGTGACAAAAATGTGACGAAAAAATGAAAAAAAAATGTGACAAAAAAATGAAAAAAAAAGTGACAAAAATTCAACAAAAATATGACAAAAATGTGACAAAAATGTGACAAAAAAATGAAAAAAAATGTGACAAAAAATGTGACAAAAATTCAACAAAAATGTGACAAAAATGTGACAAAAAAATGAAAAAAAATGTGACAAAAAATGACAAAAATGTGACAAAAATGTGACAAAAAAATGAAAAAAAATGTGACAAAAATGTGACAAAAAATGAAAAAAAATGTGACAAAAATGTGACTAAAAATGTGACTAAAAAATGAAAAAAATATAACAAAAATGTGACAAAAAATGAAAAAAATGTGACAAAAATGTGACAAAAAAATGAAAAAAAATGTGACAAAAAATGACAAAAATGTGACAAAAAAATGAAAAAAATATGACAAAAATGTGACAAAAAATGAAAAAAAATGTGACAAAAATGTGACAAAAAAATGTGACAAAAATGTGACAAAAAAATGTGACAAAAATGTGACAAAAAAATGAAAAAAAATGTGACAAAAAAATTTGACAAAAATGTGACAAAAAAATGTGACAAAAAAATGTGACAAAAATGTGACAAAAAAATGTGACAAAAATTCAACAAAAATGTGACAAAAAATGAAAAAAAATGTGACAAAAAAATGAAAAAAAATGTGACAAAAAATGACAAAAATGTGACAAAAAATGAAAAAAAATGTGACAAAAATGTGACAAAAAATGTGACAAAAATTCAACAAAAATGTGACAAAAAAAAAAAAAAAAAAGACAAAAAATGACTTGAATTGAGGAAATGTTTCTTGTTTTGAGCGGTTTTCACTCATTTAGACACTTTTTCTGATCGAACCAAGTTTACTTCACTTGTTTAAGGACATTTCACACCAGTTCTCGGGTAAATCTCGCTTGAAATAAGAAAGTAAAATTGCCAATGAGATAAGACCAATTTTCTTACAACATTGGCAAAGAAAATGACCTGAAATAAGGACGAAATGTATCGAAACGAGTCAGAAACATCTCAGAACAAGTGAAATAATCTAGGACAAATGCCCAACAACTTCTTAACAAGTCAAAACAACAAAAAATTGGATTATTATGCTCAAATTGAGATGTTTATACTGATCTAGTTAATAATTTTTTGCAGTGAATATAGCGACAAGATTAAGAAGAAAACAAGGATGAAAATGTGACAAAAAAGTATCATCAAGTGACCAAAAATGGGGCTAAAAAAACAGAAAAAATTGTGAAAAGTGACAATAAAAACAATGAAAGTACAGCAAAAAAAATGACAAAAACTTTTAGATGAGTTTTGTAGACCTTAGCTTTCAAATGAGACAATACACTGGCCTATAGGCTGTAAGTCTCCAGTCCACTCCGCTCATAACCTCCAGTATCAGCTGCTTCCGCCTGGCAGGAGGTTCTCTTCTCTAGTCGACAGGTTAAAATGGACTGCTGGTACCTGGAGATATTTTTTTTTGTAATTCATGAAGTTCTTATGTTTGAAGAGTTTCGTGGCGCTAGGCTCGTCTTAGGCTAGTGCATGTCTATGGTATCAGCTAGCCTGCATTAAAAACAGTGTGACCCGCTCCACAGAGCACCTGAGGCAAATCACTTATAACACCAGACTAACCATATAAATGTCTGTGTCCATAGAATCATGTTTGGAATATAACTGACCTTGTATCACATGAATTACTGCATTTTGAGGGACTATTTTCTAGCAGATCACTCCGCCGCGTAGCTTATACCAGTGGTTCTCAACCTGGGGGTCGCGAGACAAATTTGGGGGGTCGCCAGATCATTTAGATAAAATAGCCATATTTTCATTAGCATCTAATCTGATATTTTATTGTAGCATGCCTGTGCTATTTTACCAGAGTGCCATTATTTGTTTGTAGTTTGATGAATTTCATTTTAGCCATTTAAAAAAAAATGTTTTTAACCCCTTAACTCCCACCTGAACCGAGCACATTTTCTCCAGTTTGGCTTTACCCCAGTCCAAAAGCTGAGACGAAAACATTGATGAAAAGGTGACGAAAAAATGTGACAAAAAAACGACAAAAATGTGACAAAAAATGACCAAAAAAACGACAAAAATGTGACAAAAAAAAGACAAAAATGTGACAAAAAATGACGAAAAAAATGACAAAAACTTGACAAAAATGAGTTGAATACCCAACAAAAAAATGATGGAAAAAAAATGCGATGACGTGAGGAAAAAGATCCTCTCGGTTCAGGCGGGAGTTAAAAGGTTAAGAATTATGTCGGCTACTATTTCTATTTCTCACGGTGTGACCCGAGCGGGGTCACGAATCCCTTTCACTGTTAAAATGGGGGTTGCGGGGCCACTGATGTAATGAATGAGAGTGAATGGGTGACTGGTTCCTCACTGTAAAGCGCTTTGGGCCAAATGAAGGTAGAAAAGCACTTTATCAGTTGAGACTTTAGTGTTTAAGTTTTGCTGCAGAGGCTGGAGAGGCTGATTTCCTCGTTTAAAAAGTGCCATCCAGTGTCTGTATAATTTATTGACATCTCACATTTCAGTATTTTTTTTATTTTGGCTTCCAATCTTTGCCAGCTCTTTCCTTACGAACCATATGTTTATCTTCAAGCTCCAGTTCTTCAACTTCAGCGGGAACTTGGCCGCCGTCGCCTCTTATTAAAACTCATCACAAATATCGCCTGTTCGTTCGCGAGCCGATACTTCAATTTCACACTTCGAGCAGTTGTTGTTTTTCCGCTAAAAAAATCTAAATTACTTTCTTTTCGCCCGTAATTATTATTTTTCCAATTTCCGACGCGCGGCGCAGTCGGGAAAAAAAAAAAACGCCGCTCGATAATCTCAGCATCTTCTGAGCGCCGCGTGCCAGGCGGGCGGGTTTCGGAGCCAAACGCCGGCGGGTTTCGGTGCCAAGTCTGCGCCGAAACAAACCGCGGAGGGACCCGGGGAGCGGCGCTCGGCACGGAGCGAATGCAACAGCTGTCGGAGCGGCTCATCTGCAGATTCAGAGGCTTCAGCCGAGCCACGTTTCCTCTCGTCTGAAGGGGGTTTGTGG
Organism: Gobius niger; assembly: GCF_951799975.1. Classification (NCBI taxonomy): domain Eukaryota; kingdom Metazoa; phylum Chordata; class Actinopteri; order Gobiiformes; family Gobiidae; genus Gobius; species Gobius niger. The sequence goes on from NC_136875.1 coordinate 13,915,082, forward strand.
AAATGTTACTCAGAGTTAGAGTCGCTGAGGAGAGACATTACTGAAATTAAAGGGGTTAGATGGAAGTTATTCTCACTACTGCCACCTCAGGTCACACGTGTAGCTGCAGGTTCTGTATAAACCGCTTAACTCCCGCCTGAACCGAGCACATTTTGTCCAGTTTGGCTTTACCCCAGTCCAAAAGCTTCTGGGAAAAAGGTGAGAAAATAGGGACAGAACTGAGACAAAAACAATGATGGAAATGTGACAAAAAAGTGATTAAAATTCAACAAAAGATATTATAAAAATTTGACAAAAAAATGACAAAAATGTGAGAAAAAATTACAAAAAATATTACAAAAATGTACTTAAAATTTGACAAAAAATTACAAAAAATTACAAAAAAATGACGAAAAAAGAGAAAAAAAGAGAAAAATGTGAGAAAAAATGTCAAAAATTTGATAAAAAAATGACAAAAAAAAAACAAAAATTTGATTAAAATTTGACCAAAAAATTGACGAAAAAAGAGAAAAAAAGAGAAAAATGTGAGAAAAAATGACAAAAAATTGATTAAAAATTGACGAAAAAATTACAAAAATGTGAGAAAAATGTGACAAAAAAAGTACAAAGAATTGACAAAAAAAGACAAAAATGTGAGGAAAAAATTTCAAAAATTTGATAAAAAAATGACAAAAAAAATACAAAAATTTGATTAAAATTTGACCAAAAAATTGACAAAAAAAGAGAAAAATGCAAGAAAAAGACAAAAAATGTATTAAAAATTGACGAAAAAATTACAAAAATATGAGAAAACTGACAAAAAATGTGACACAAATTTGACAAAAAAAAATTACAAAAATGTGACAAAATTTTGACAATTTTTATTTACAAAAATGTAACAAAAAAGTGTGAGAAAAAATGACAACAAAGTTACAAAAATTAGTTAAATACCCAACAAAAAAAATGATGGAAAAAAATCTGATGACATGAGGAAAAAGATCCTCTCGATTCAGGCGGGAGTTAAGAGATTAAGCTCGAGCATGACGGCACTTCAGACCCGAAGTAACACCTTTCTGAGTGGCAGTGCAGGATTTTAGAGGCAGTTGTGGTGAACAGGTCTGAGCTCATTCTACACATATTGTATTGTCCCTTTAAAGTACTGAAGTAGGATTCAAAGTAACTGTAGATCAGTATAAATAAGCGTTAAAAACACAACGATGGAGACCTGATTGATTTGAACACAATTATATTTAAAATTTTGCTAGAAATGTTCATGCAGTTCTTATATTTGAAGAGTTTCGTGGCGCTAGGCTAGTGCAAGGCTAGTGCATGTCTATGGTATCAGCTAGCCTGCATTAAAAACAGTGTGACCCGCTCCACAGAGCACCTGAGTCACTTATAACACCAGACTAACCATATACATGTCTGTGTCCATAGAGTCATTTAAAATACCTTATATTTGAGCAGCATCAGCTTCCTGGTTGTATAAGCTACGCGGCGGCGGAGTGATCTGATAGAAAATATTTTGTGGGAAAATCTGTAATGAAACTGATTGAGCCACAAACTGTGCCGTCCGTTTGAATAAAGCTGGCTCTCTCGCTCCTCCGCGTCTCGGCTCGCTGTGTACTTGTGTATTTCCTGTAGTATCTGCAGTACTGCAGTAGGACGGGGTTCGCCCTGGGCAGTGCCTGCGGTGAGAGGATCAGAGGAGGGGAACGTGAACAGCAAAACAACTCCATCCACGCGTCGATACGCTGTGTATGTTCACGGGGAAATCCATCACATCGCAAACGTTACAGCGGCACTTTGTAATCAGAGTCTGATCTGACCAGTTTACTTTTAGATTATGGATTATTACACTTGTTTATGGCCGTTTCTGGGTGGAAACTGTTTTTAGTTGTCTCTGTAAGTTCATTTTCACTCTCACCAGACCCAGTGGTGCAGCAGGAGCCCTCAAACACTCACAGGGGGGCACATTTTAGATTTTATTAACACCAACAATGCCAAGTGCCAACAATCCAGACCGTTTTTCATGATGTTTGTGGCACCACAGCGTGTTCTGTGTTACAGCTATGGACACATGTAGTGTAGTTTGAAAGGTGAGACTCTAAGCTCTCCATAGGTGGAAACGGTTTAATTCTACGTGCCTCAGTTCCTGAGAAATCTAAGCTAAACAGAGATAATGAGCAGCTATCGCCTGCAGCTCAAGTTTACTACACCTGTCAAGCTTCCCCACCGTAGGGTCAGCCACAAAATCCTCCAACTCCATGTCAACCAACGCCACACACGCGCGTCTAATACAGAAAGATCACGCGTAACAGCCCGGACAAAAACAAAACAATAGCAGGAGAATCCTGAGTGAAGCAAAATTACCGTGGCTCAAACCACGCACCAAACCAGCAGACCAGTGCCCCCCTCTACGTTGCCACTGACCGATGGAAGCTCACCTGTCTGTCTAGCACCTGTCTCTTCACGTGGTTCGGCAGCGGGTTGATTAAGGACGAAACCAGCGGCCTGGACTTGGCCACGGAGTCCCCCCGAGATCATTACTCGCGTAATGAACGACTAGCCGCAGCAGCCCGAGAGCCGCACTCCTCCCATGACACTACAAAAAAAAAAAAAAAAACAAGTGATGCATTAAGCAGCAACACTTCCACCGCTAAAACAGAGGGCACTGACCGCTAAAGACACAGGCTTGTACTGTGCACGAGACACAAACCTTCACCCCCAGCGTGAACAGACACTCTATGCTGAAAAACCCATGAAAACACCGTACCTGCGCTGCTCCAAAAAAACACCGCAGCAGAAGCTCCCGGACGAGCCCCCACTCACACATCATTCATCGTGGCCTATTGTGCATGTTTTTAGCGGTAGGGGAAGCCGGTGTACCCGGAGGAAACCTACGCAGACAAAGGGAGGACATGCAAACTCCACACAGAAAGGCCCCGTTCAGGTGGAAATCGAACTCGGACCTTCTAGCTGTGAAGCGAGAGCACCAACCGCTGCGCTACCGTGCAGCCAATGGAGAGAATATTTAACCTCTTACCACCCGCCAAAACCAAATGCCTTCTGTCCTCTTTGGCTATAGGCCTGTGTAACACCTCATTTGAAAGCTAAGACCCACAAAACTGATCTTTTTCCTTGCATTGTTGCTGTGTTGTGTCACCTTTTGTATTATTATTATTTTTTTTACTTTTTTGTCACATTTTTGTTGAATTTTTGTCACATTTTTTATTGAATTTTTGTCACATTTTTGTTGCATTTACATCCTTGTTTTCTTCTAATTTTTTATGGCTGTTTTGGTGTTTTTTCCCCAAGAAGCTTTTTGATTAGGGCAAAGCCAAACTGGAGAAAATGGGATCCGTTCAGGTGGGAGTTAAGAGGTTCAATTTAAAACCCTTGAAAAATGAGCAATGAAAATCCAGTTTCAACTCAACATGTTATTTCAATATTTCTCTGACATTCAAAATTCAAAATATAAGAGATTAATCAGGTCAATTATTTTGTTAGTTTTTATTTTGTAAATATATTTGGATAAAATGACAAAGAGCCGATCCAGTCCCAAACATCACATCCCTGAAGTCGTTTTATTTGCCTAATCCACCCCCCCTACCCCCCCCCCGTGACCCCCCCGTCCCTCTGTTTGTCTTGAGCACACTCCCCTCGCACTCGCTCTCACCGTCCCGCCGCTAATCCCCGTAAATCCTCCTCCTCCTCGCCGCGATTGTTTGCCCATCACTGCGCTCCAGACCCCGATCCTCTGCCCCCCCCCCCCCATCAGCCCAGTTTATCTCCCCCCGCTGATCTAAATGAAAAAGTCATAATAAAATCAATATGCAAATCTGCCCAAAACGTCCGCGGCAGATAAGGCGGGATAATCTCTCGGGTCCGCAGATCGGGGGAGGCGACTGGGAAAGGGCCCGCGTGGTTTCGGCGGATGTTTTTCGGTGGTAATCCAGATGTAATCTCGCTCACAATGGGATTAAGGACAGGTCTGGCTCAGGGCGGACACGGCGGCGGGTTCGGAGGGAGGATAATACTGTACCAAAGGAAACGACTTCGCTGATTTGGTGGATTCGGTTTGGAAGAGCCACTGCCTGGGAACGACTTCTGGTCCAAAACGGAGGAAAAGACACAGTTATTTTCCCCACAGAGCGGACTTTAGGGCGAATGAGGAGTTACTGAGGCAAACATGAGGCTAAAAAGTGTCCTTGTTATTTAAGTAAGGGATGTATAGAACGCTGGTCATTATCGGGAAAAAAGTATATAAGTATAATAATGTGGCTCCTCCTCCACTAAAAAAGCTTGTCAGTCAGAACAACAAGGTCAACAGTCAGAGGCCAATGAACCAAAACGAAAAACAGCATTAGGACAATCGGCATTTTCTCTTAAAGGAATAGGCCACCGTTTTTACATACTGAGATATGTTCTTACCTAACCTTAGTCAAGTTAATATATCCCCGTCTGGTCTTTGTCCGTGCGCTCACACATACGCAGCCTCTCCCACATGTCACATAGCTCCAAAAAAGCTCACGATAGAAGCTACCAAGCTCTTCCACGAGTTCCCCATTTAAATAAAGTTACGTGAAGTGTTTTCATGCGAAGTATATTTACACAGAAATGTAACGTGTCGATTTTATAAGCAGATAAAAAAGGGAACTATATTGTGAGGCGTAATGATACGAGGAGCAAAACGTCCGCGCAGTAACTCCTAAAGACTTCCCCCGCTCACTTCCGTCAATAGAAGCTGCGTGACTTGTAGAGAGCCTTTTACAACAAGCAGAAAATATATTTTGGGAAAGTGCTGGCGCATTCCTACCTCATGGTGGAGCTCCTGAGTCCTGTGTCGTCGTCCGGGGTGAGTTGGAAATCTGTGAAACATTACTACACTATATACTTTCTGCTTGTTATCACAGCCCGGCACGATGCACGTAAAAGGCATCGTTCACAAGTTATCCACGCTTCTTCAACTGTTCTCTGCGAGCTCTCTTATTCTCTGACATGAAAACTAAGATTTAAAGGGAGGAAAATAGATAAAAATCTCCACTTCAACCACTGCGTGAAAAATCAATACTTTCACCTAAAGTGTCTCGCCTTAATGAATATTCATGAGGGAAGGTGACGTTTATCGGGCGGTACGCTATTGCAAAGCCTCAGTGGATGGTTTTCGCCTCTCGCTGCTCTGCGGTGGAGGGGTGAGCCGCGCCATGGAGAGAAACCACTGAAAACGTCGGAATAAATGAGGCTAAAAACTAGGGATGCATCGATACCACTTTTTCTAAAACCGATACGAGTACTTGGATTTAAGTACTCGCCGATACCGAATACCGATACGAGTACAAGGCATTTACTTCAACATTCTTACTTTTCTCACAGCAAATTGGTTTGTAAATAGTTAATTTACTCATTTACATTTCCTTAAGTAAAGTTTAAGAGCAGTTATATTAGAATTGTGCTGATGCCATTTATTTATTTATTTCATTTTTCATTCAATATATTTTTTTTATTTTTATGTCTCTGTCCATCATAGACAGAAAAGCCCATGTCCTAAAGCTCCCAATGCCTGAGCTTTATTCATTTATGTGTTTTTATTTAACAATAGTATTGAGATGTTTCTTAAATGGTCTCTTTTTGTCTTTACTTCAGCTCCTGTAGATTTTCTCGTGTGTTTGTAGTAACTTAGCGAGTAGCTACAGCGTTTTCATTGTTCTGCTGCAGCTCATTTTGGCTCAATTCACCTTATTCCGCCCCGCCCACTTTTGCCACTTTTTGCGTTGTCTCGGCACTTCCGTTGTCCAGACACTTCCGGTCGAGCTCGAAGCCCGTTCATTTAGACGGAGAACGAGTGAAAATATTCTCCGCTCAAATCTGATTAGTCGATTGATTTGTGTAAAATGTCCGATGTTCATTTGCACTGACATGTCGACACTGCAGCGTTTCTCAGCGCGGCCTGAAAACGGCTTTGTTTTCGTGTAGTGACTGATTTTATGTGGACTTCTCCAGTCCCATGTTAACACATAGGAGAAAAGGGGCGGGAACAATTCATGGCGGCGCCCACGCGAGCCTCCGGAATAAGATGAATATAAACATGCTGTATGTCTTTATTTTGGATTTTCTGAGGACTTTTTAATCGCTGGGTTAGTTTTTCAGATGAATAAACCCCTGGGCTTAAAACGGCGTCAGAATGGCTAAAACTGTTAGCCGCGAGTTAGCATCGTTAGCTTGTATGTTGTAAACACTGCAGACGCTGCAGCACGAACAACATTAGCTCTGGTTAAATCCAGCTCAGACTCTGGTTTAGAGAGCGCAGTCTGTAATAAAGTCAGCTCTATGTGGATTATTGTGTTTACACTAAACAATTCTACAGTTTGTTGCTTCTTCTCTCCTCCTTCCCTCCTCGTAGCTGCGCTGGCCTCACGTCAAATGGTATCGGTTTCTGGTATCGGGACCTCATGAATGAGTACGAGTATGAGTACAAGCATGTGATATCGGCCCGATACCCGATACCGATCCCTGCTAAAACCCGCTGCAGGCGCCTCGGCATTTCAAACCGCCGCCACCGGAGACCCGCAGATCACTCAGACGTGCTTCAACGACTCACGACGGCAAAAAAAAAACAAAAAGTCCATTTAGCACGACAACAACTCCCCTTTAATACTTTGTCTCTTTATCGTGTAAATTCTAATTGCGCCTCTGATCTTCCTCTCGTGTCTCGTTTAATAATCGTCACAAACAAACCTTTTCTTTTCTTTTTTTTTGTGTGCGTGTTCGTGACCGCGCTCCTTTCAAATCCGTCTTCTCCGGCGAATACTTCATCTTATTCATTTATTTATTTCCCTCCACAAATGAAGGGCAGCGCGCTCTAATCTTCCCCCCGCTGGAGATTTCCATTTCAGACGCGTTATTGTGGAAAAAGCCCCTCGCGAGACTCTTTTAAAACAACTCGAGACGATTCCCATGTTTTGGCAAAGAAAAGGGCTTTAAACAAAAGGCTAAAGACTCGCGCTTCCATCTGGTCTCCATGAAATATTAATACGCCGTAATTAGCATACTCCGCGGTGATTGCGCATACGATTTGTTTGGGGAGAATGAGAGGGACTTAGCGCGCAGATTAAAGGCGAGATTACGAGGGTAAATCGAGGCTAAACGGAGACAAAAAAAGAGCAGCGTAATGTTATCAAAACAGAGCAAAATGAGACTGGATTAGTCTGGTTTAATCCCGGCTCGATACGTTGGGCTTTTTCCATGAAATATTCCTGGTTTAGTTCTCGTTTCGCCCTAGTTTAGTCGTCTTTAAAACGCGACACCAGGTAAACAGGACTGAGGAAGAAATCCTTTAACAATTGGTCGGAATAAAGGCATTCACTTCAGCACTAAAAGGAGCTGAAGCTAGAAAGAACAACACGTCTCCACAGCTACGAATACATTAAAGGTTCTTTATTATACGGCTCTTCACAGCGTAAGTAGAAGCTCCGTTGATTTGAATGGGATTTCCCAACGTTCTACCGGTCATTATTTTCTGATAAAGGACGTCTGAGAAAAATAATGACGCTGCCAATGGCAACGGAGTTCATGCTTTCATATCACTCCGCACGTACGTAGTAGCGACACATCTGTCCCGTCACTGCGAGAGAAGTCGGGGAATCGCTTGTGAAGTTAGCGTGAGTCTGACTTTCAACTTACCCAGAGATTCACCACCATTCCTCCAACTGCACCTTCAACTAAGTAGCTAAGCTAGCTGCTAGCCTTGCTGCTTCTAGCCTAGCTAAACATTGCCGAGCAACGCGCAAACTTTTGGGAACTATAGATACAGACGGCATCTCTGGAATCGCCCATATATGGTCATTTTTGAAAACAGTTAAGGGGGAAAACAATTTTTGTTAATTTTCTCTAATTATTCAAAAACTACTGTAACAAATGCTGAAATATGAATATAGTTTTCTTTTTTTTTTTTTTTTTCTTTTTTTTTTTATGGTTTATTTGGTCGGGACAGTGCAAGTTAATGAACAAGCCACACCGGATTGTAGCCTTAGGCTAATTTTCATCCGTCGTCCCCCATGCACACCCTCAAAGACACTCTCATACATCCTGGCCTATTGTACATGTTTTTAGTGGTAGGGGAAACCGGAGTACCCGGAGGAAACCTACGCAGACACGGGGAGAACATGCAAACTCCACACAGAAAGGCCCCGTCCTTGGTGGGAATCGAACCCGGACCTTCTAGCTGTGAAGCACAAGCACTAACCGCTGCGCTACCGTGCCGCCTTCTACTAAATGAAGATTCAAAGACATGGAGAGGAGCAAAGTGGTTCAACAGCCCATAAATACATGAATAACGGAGAATGCTAACTTCATGCTACGTGTTAGCATCGGGCTAATGCTAACGGTAAGCTAGCGCTTGCTACAACTGCCGTTTTTTCACTACTACTGAACAATCTGCTGTGAGAAAATATCCATATGGGCCTGATTTACACTTGACTTTATTTGTATTTGATAAATAAGGTCATATTCCACCAGAAAATGGCTAAAAAGAGTAAAAAATTGTGTTTCTCTAAAGATTCTATTTTCCCCCTCGGCGAAGCCACGCCCCCTTTTATGACGAGATGCCGTCTGTGTCTATTTGTCGCGGAAGTCATTAAATAAACCTTTCGACCTTCATAAAAGTGTACGAAGTTTATGTTGTGTGTGTTCAGTTGCAAATGGCCGTATAATAAGCGGGATATTGTATAGAACGCAGGTCATTATCGGGAAAATAAGCACCTTTAGGGCGAAACAACCGGTTCGTCCTGTCGGTGCTTATTTTCCCGATAATGACCAGCGTTCTATACATCATCCCTTACATATCCTGCAAAATCCCTGTAACCCAGGGGTGTCAAACATACAGGCCCGCGAGATGATTTAATCTGGCCCCTGGAGCCGCGACCCCCATTATAACAGGTAAAGGGGTTCGTGACCCCCCGCCCGGGTCACACCGTGAGAAATAGGAACATTAGCTTACATCATTCTTAAAAAACAAAGAAAAAAAACAAATAGCTGAAATAAAAACATTAAACTACGAACAAATAATGGCACTCTGGTAAAAACACACGCTACAATAACACATTACATTATTTGCTAATGAAAATATGTATATTTTATCTAAATGATCTGGCAACCCCCCAAATTTGTCTCGCGACCCCCATAGGTGTCCCGACCCCCAGGTTGAGAACCACTGCTGTAGAGCATAAATTCCAGAGTAAGTAGAAAAAAGTAAGTCTCGAGTCCATTCCTGTGCGGAGTTATGATTTTTGAAAGAATATCCCGAATGAAGAAGAAGAAAAAAAAGAAGCAAAAGAAGAAAAAGAACAAGAAGAACAAAAAAAGAAGAAAAAGAAGAAAAAGAAGAAGAAAAGAAGAAGAAAAAGAAGGAAAAGAAGAAGAAACAGAAGAAAAAGAAGAAAAAGAAGAAGAAAAAGAAGGAAAAGAAGAAGAAACAGAAGAAAAAGAAGAAAAAGAAGAAAAAGAAGAAAAGAAGAAGAAAAAGAAGGAAAAGAAGAAAAAGAAGAAAAAGAAGGAAAAGAAGAAGAAACAGAAGAAAAAGAAGAAACAGAAGAAAAAGAAGAAAAAGAAGGAAAAGAAGAAGAAACAGAAGAAAAAGAAGAAAAAGAAGAAAAAGAAGGAAAAGAAGAAGAAACAGAAGAAAAAGAAGAAACAGAAGAAAAAGAAGAAAAAGAAGAAAAAGAAAATAAAGAAAAAGGAAAAGAAGAAAAGAAGAAGAAAAAGAAGAGAAGATCTTTATTTATATAGCGCCTTTCACAGACATGGTCACAAAGCGCTTTACATGAGACAATTGTACATTCTCTCCATACTCAGAGGTAAACTACGTTTGTAGCTTCAGCTCCCCCTGGTGGAGACTGACAGAAGCGCTTTCACGACTGCGTGACTACACACGTCTGCGCCAACGGCCCCTCTGACCATCATACAGTCACTCACACATCAATCATCCTGGCCTATTGTACATGTTTTTAGTGGTAGGGGAAACCAGAGGAAATCTACTTTCGTTAAAATATTGTTTTCTTCTTTGGACGCTGAAATTAACTTTTTTGACAAAGGATCGTACACACTCTGAACTTTGCACTCTTGGAAAAGGATCATATGAACTGAGGTTTCTTTCCCTCGTGGTTAACGAATCTGTTTTTTCTGTTCAGTCTAATACAAGTCTTATTAACCTTATTACATTTTAATTAAGCGTTACATGAGCAACGACAGATCTCTGACTAAAGTAAAAAGGAAACATTAGAGTCGTTGGTCAAAACTCCCCAATCATCGCTTCGAATCGTCTCCATTTTCTCGACGTTTTTTTTTAAATCTTCCACATTATCAAACCCGTTTATTCCTCAAATTAATCTTGTTTGTTCCATCTTCTCCATCGCCGCGTCTTTGAAAATGATAATTAACGAGACTGTTGTTCGTTTCTGCAGCTGTCGTCACGCGCTTTAAATCAAGACAAACAGCCAAACGTCGCTTACGCTAATACGGGTTTATCTAATCTCACGCGATTCGTCAAAATTAGGGATTCGTCTTTGTGATGAATCAGAGCCGAGCGATCGGGAAAATCCAAGTATTTACTCCATCACAGTCTGGGTTTAGAAACAGGAGGCGCGAGACGACAGTGGGAGAGACGGAGCGGCTTATAATTAAAATAAATAAAGTTTAATGGTAGGTTTACACAGAACAATGATAACGATGATCCACTTGGTGACCGAGGATCGTGAATGTGGATGGACTTGGACGAATCGGGAACAGAGGCTTCACAAGCACGAATATCAGGATTCTGTGTCAAGAACCAGGGGAATGTGGCACCTGGAAGATATACGCAAATGAAAATCTAAATAAGGCCCAAGCTGAGGACCAGACGCACAGATATTTGATCACTCCAGAGTATCGTCCGTACGAGCCGGCGTTTCAGGGGGTCTGTAAACGAACATTTTCCAAACCAGGTCCCAGAGGAAAGATCTCAAAACGCCGTTTACGTGACAAAAACGATGACATCACAGCTCCAGAGTCTGTGATCCATAATCCACGGTTAGCGCTAGATCGTATGCTCCGGAGGGACAGTCTGCTGTGATTTTGTATAGATCTATGAGTTGGTTTGTCTAAAAATACAAATAATCCTAATCCTTAAAGTTAACCCCTTAACTCCCGCCTGAACCGAGCACATTTTCTCCAGTTTGGCTTTACCCCCAATCCAAAAGCTTCTGGAAAAAAGGTGTGAAAATAGCAACAAAACTGAGACGAAAACAATGATGGAAATGTGACAAAAAAGTGACGAAAAATTGACGAAAAAATTACAAAAATGTGACAAAAAAATTACAAAAAATTGATTAAAAAAATTACAAAAATGTGACAAAAAATTTATTAAAAATTGACGAAAAAATGATAAAAATGTGATAAAAAAATGGACGAAAAAATTGACAAAAAGTAACAAAAAATTGACAAAAAATTACAAAAATGTGACAAAAAATGACAAAACTTGATTAAAAAAATGACAAAAATGTGACAAAAAAATGGACGAAAAAATGACAGAAATGTGACAAAATGTGACAAAAAAAATGACAAAAATGTGATAAAAAAGTGACAAAAATGTGACGAAAAAATGGACGAAAAAATGACAAAAATGTGACAAAATGTGACCAAAAAAATTACAAAAATGTGATTTAAAAAAAAAAGACAAAAAAGTTACAAAAATGAGTTGAATACCCAACAAAAAAATGTTGGAAAAAAAATCTGATGACGTGAGGAAAAAGATCCTCTCGGTTCAGGCGGGAGTTAAGAGGTTAAAAAAATGGACAAATGGACAAAAAGTAACAAAAAATTGACAAAAAATGACAAAAAATGACAAAAAATTGATTAAAAAAATGACAAAAATGTGACAAAAAATTGATTAAAAATTGACGAAAAAATGACAAAAATGTGATAAAAAAAATTGACGAAAAAATTGACAAAAAGTAACAAAAAATTGACAAAAAATTACAAAAATGTGACAAAAAAATGACAAAAAATTGATTAAAAAAATGACAAAAATGTGACATGATCTTTGATAAACAGATAGGTGCAGTTGTGAAGGCGAGCTTTTACCAGCTTAGGCTACTGAGTAAGATCAAGTCTTTCTTGTCCCGAGCTGACCTGGAAAAGGCCATCCATGCCTTCATCAGCTCGAGGATAGACTACTGTAACGCCCTCTACACTGGACTTAACCAATCACTCCTCAATCGGCTTCAACTGGTACAAAACGCAGCAGCTCGTCTCCTCTCCAACACCTCCAGACGCTCACACATCACCCCAGTCCTCCGCTCTCTCCACTGGCTCCCGGTGGCGTTTAGGGTGGACTTTAAGGTCCTGATGTTTGTTTTCAAGGCCATCAATGGTCTGGCCCCGGCCTACCTTGCCGAATTGGTAACGGTCTACGAACCAGCCAGAACTCTGCGCTCCTCTGAACACACCTCCCTGGTCACTCCCAAGTTTAAATACAAAAAGTTTGGAGGCCGGTCATTTGCAGTGCAAGGCCCAAAGCTGTGGAACGCACTTCCGGTCCAGCTTCGAAACATCACAGAGCTGAGTGTTTTTAAATCACAGTTGAAGACACATTTTTTCAGGAAAGCCTTCGGATAGCCACCGTCTCGACTGCTGTTTTTATGTGTTTTTGTATTTATTGTTGTCTACGATGATTCTTGTTTTTATCCTGGAAAGCGCTCTGGGCACCTTCTGGTTGTTGTTGGGCGCTATACAAATAAAATTTGATTGATTGATTGATTGATTGATTGACAAAAAAATTGATTAAAAATGGACGAAAAAATGACAGAAATGTGACAAAATGTGACAAAAAAGACAAAAATGTGATAAAAAAGTGACAAAAATGTGACAAAAAAAATTGACGAAAAAATGACAAAAATGTGACAAAATGTGACCAAAAAAATTACAAAAATGTGATAAAAAAATTGACGAAAAAATTGACAAAAAGTAACAAAAAATTGACAAAAAAATGACAAAAAATTTATTAAAAAAATGACAAAAATGTGACAAAAAAATTGATTAAAAATGGACGAAAAAATGACAGAAATGTGACAAAATGTGACAAAAAAAATTACAAAAATGTGATTAAAAAAAAAAAGACAAAAAAAGTTACAAAAATGAGTATAACCATATACATGTCTGTGTCTATAGAGTCATGTTTGGAATATAACTGAACTGACCCACATGAATTTTGAGGGACTATTTTCTAGCAGATCACTCCGCCGCTGCGTAGCTTTAAATGCAAAATGGTTAAAATTACTAGATCGACAGACCTTTATATGGTTAGTCTGGTGTTATAAGTGATTTGCCTCAGGTGCTCTGTGGAGCGGGTCACACTGTTTTTAATGCAGGCTAGCTGATACCATAGACATGCACTAGCCATGCACTAGCCTAGCGCCACGAAACTCTTCAAATATAAGAACTGCATGAATTACAAAAAAAAAAAAATATCTCCAGAAATCAGCAACACTCTGGATAACTAGGAAATGAGGCCCTATGTCAAAAATCCTGAACTATCATTACATACATTTACTCATTTGGCTTTATCCAAATCTAAAATCTACAGGCCAGTGGAACACCACATTCATCCTCATTCTTGTCTCATTTTGTCCCTATTTTGACAGTTTGTTCAAGAAGCTTTTAGATTCGGGTAAAGCCAAACTGGAGAAAATGTGCCCGGTTCAGGTGGAGGTTAAGACGTTAACCGAGTTTACGGTTTACAGCCTATAGGCCAGTGTAACGCCTCATTTGAAAGCTAAGACCTACAAAACTGAGCCAAAATGGCGACTTTTTCGCCACTCTTTCTATTGCGTTTGTGGCCAATTTTTGTCACCTTTTCATATATATATATATATATTTTTTGCCACTTCCACACCAGAAGGTCGTGCGGTTTCATAACCAGCCCCGCCCCCGTCCCCCGCGCTCTGATTGGTCGACGGCGCCGCCCTGCGATTGGCTGAGAGGTTCGAGCGAAACCCCGATGGTTTTGTCTGAAACACAAATGAACCGCGTTAATGAGAAATTAAAAATATCCCTCACATTTGGATCAACGTCTGTCACACTGGGTCAGACGTCTGTAAAATTAGACACGGAGTCGACCACGCGCCGGGAAAGTAGTTCATGACATGGAGGAAAGAAACGGGAGTGACACAAACCAGGCGGCGGCGGCGGCGGCTAAAGACAGGACAAACACACATACATGCAGACAAACGGACTAAACTTTAGGGACGTTTTCTCCAAATGGTCATTTTCTCCTGCAGTAGTTTTTACCTTTTCATTAAAAACAGTGTCCCCTCAAGTGTTGTAGTTTTATTTCAGAATAAACAAGTTGTAGTTGGTTTTAAAGGATGTAAAAAAAAAGGAAAAGAAAGAAAAGAAACATTAAAGCAAAAATTTTGAACATGGTCAACAACATTTATAACGAACTTTATGGACATTTGAAGGTTGTTTCCAGGGGCCATGTGGACCAAGGAGGATGATTATTTCACACAGCGTTAGCATAATATGTTTTAAAGGTGAAAAGCGCGTCATGAAGTAACGTTTGTTTACTGAACATATTCCTAGCTTCTTATGATGCCGTTCGCTCCCGGACAAACTCATTCTCTTCCGTCGTAAACAAATGCCTTTAGCACCGGGTTCAGCCCAGTGTTCCCCGGTCCCTAGGCCCCCCCCGTCTATAGAAGTGGGGGAACAGTGTTAAGATTAGGCACGTCACGACCTCCGCCTCCAGGCCCGAGCAGACCGGAAATAGAAAAAAACATTAAAAACTCTTTAAACAATAGGGGTGTAAAAAATGAAATTTTTAATGCAATTTCTCCATCTGTGAGATCAATAAAGTACCATCTTATCTCTTATCGTAATGATTCATCTGTGTGGAGTTTGCATGTTTGCAACTGAAGCAAACGTAGTTTACCACCAGTGAATGTACAACTGTCTCATGTAAAGCACTTTGAGACCATATCTGTGAAAGGCGCTATATAAATAAAGATCTTCTTCTCATCTATTTAATCGATGTATCGATATGTCATGTCTTCGATCCACTACATCGATCGGCGCTCGGCTCGTTTGCATCGATCCTGGCCACACATCGATGTACATCATTTTTAATTAATAATGATCGATTTGTATTGATATATTGGAAAGAAACATTAAATCAAAATACAATTACATTATTTTTGCTTATTATACGGCTCTTCACAACGTAAGTAGAAGCTCCGTTGATTTGAATGGGATTTCCCAACGTTCTACCGGTCATTATTATTTGTTTCGGTGCTTATTTTCCCGATAATGACCAGCGTTCTATACATTATCCCTTACTTAAAATATGGGGCTAAATGTTACTTTATTCAACTTTTAACCTGTTTTTGGTGACGTTGCGTCATCATGGAGCGCCAGAAAAAAAACATGTGCAATAGGTGAATCCTCCAGCCAGGTGATTCTGACCACCAGCCTGGCTCCACATCATGGAGATGGGTTCCCGGGCGCGGCACGGCCGTCTACCACTGCTCCTGACGGGTCGCCCCAGCGGCATCGAAGGATGGGTTAAATGCAGAGGACACATTTCCCTACGGGGACAATAAAGTATAAAAACAAACAAACATCACCTGGCTGGAGGATTGTTTTTAGTGGTAGGGGAAACCGGAGCACCCGGAGGAAACCTACGCAGACACGGGGAGAACATGCAAACTCCACACAGAAAGGCCCCGTCCTGGTGGGAATCGAACCCGGGACCTTCTAGCTGTGAAGCGGAGGCGCTAATGCTGCGCTCCCGTGCTGCCCAGTATCGGTATCGAGTAAAAAGTAGCTATACCAGGGGAGCCCGAATGTGGTCCACCGGAACAATCCAGATGACCTGTGTGTAACGAGGTTATTTTATTTATTGAATTTCATCAAAATGTATCTGATTATTAAAATCATAATCAGCTTTAACCCCCTGTTATTTGGAGTGTGTTTTACCTGGCAGGGGTGGTTTCCATGGCGACGCCTTTTGCTCCTCCCCTTTGACGGTATGTAACTGATTTGGCTCTGATTTTATGATCATTTTGGAAATTTTACTCAACTTTTTATCAGTTGAATTTGTTTTATCTGTAACATAACAATGTTATAGTTGCTATGGCGCCGGCCCTCACTGGCAGCTAGTTACGTTGGCTCTGTTACCTCTCTTACCTCTCTTACACTTTTTGCTTTTATCTTTATTTATAGACGTGTTTTTTAAAATTTTCATCAAGTAGACTAGACATTGTGCATTTGTGCACAGGGGAAGCTGTTTTTTGTTGCACTTTCCCTTTTATTTACGATGTCTTCGGCATTTTTGGGATCTGCGTCTCCTTTTTGTTGTTCTCGTTGCCACGGTGACACACGGCCCTCTTGTTTATTCACGGGAGCAGCTTCTTGGACTCAAGGACTCACCTCTCATGCATGTGGAGAGGCCGGTGATCCCCGCCGAGATACGCAGAAAACGCAGAGGCTGCAGAGGTGGACGCTGGAGGACGCGGGAGTGGATGAACATCTCACCGCATGGACCATCGACTACCTCACGGACCGACCACAGTATGTGCGGCTGCGCAGCTGTGAGTCTGAGGTGGTCGTCTGCAGCACCGGGGCCCCTCAGGGCACCGTCCTCTCACCGTTTCTCTTCACCATCTATACATCGGACTTCACATACAACACGGACAGCTGTCATCTCCAGAAGTTCTCCGACGACTCCGCCATCGTGGGCTGTGTGTCTAAGGGGAACGACCTGGAGAACCGGTCAGTCATCATGGACTTTGTGGACTGGTGTGAGCGCAACCACCTGTGCTTGAACATCAGTAAGACGAAGGAGATGGTGATCGACTTCACGAGGAAGCCACTACCGCACACACCGCTGAACATCCAGGGGGAGGACATTGAGGAGGTGGACAGTTTCAAGTACCTGGGTGTTCACCCCAACAATAAACTGGACTGGTCCCACAGCACCAACGCCCTGTACAAGAAGGGCCAAAGTCGCCTCCACCTTCTGAGGAGACTGAGCTCCTTCAGAGTGACCAGGCCTCTGCTCAGGACTCTTTATGACTCTGTGGTGGCCTCTGCTCTCCACTACGCTGCCGTGTGCTGGGCCCCGGGCAGCACAGAGCGGGACAAGAACAGACTGAACAAGCTGGTCAGGAGGGCCAGCTCCGTCCTGGGGCCCCCTGGACTCTGTGGAGGAGGTGAGGGACAGGAGGGTGTTAGCCAAGCTCACCTCCATCATGGACAACACCTCCCACCCACTGCATGGGACTGTAGAAGAGCTGAGCAGCTCTCTCAGTGGCAGACTGAGACACCCTCAGTGCAGGACGGAGCGCTACCGCAAAGCCTTCATCCCCACTGCTGTCAGACTGTACAATAAGACTGAAGTAACGCCGACTGTAACAAGTGAATTTCTCCTTTGTGAGATCAATAAAGGTTTATCTTATCTTAAATTTATTATTTGAACTTTGGAGGATTTATATTGACGTTTGGTCAAGTTAAGATGTTGTAAATCGTTGTCAGTTAGCTTGTCAGGGGAGTAACTGCTCCATAGATAAAATGTACAGTTAATACTTTGTAAAAAATACTCTTGTATCTGGTGTGGTGCGTTCAGGGCAGAAGAGAGAATCAGACCACCTGTAATCACCTGTCCTGTCCATGTGTGATTCCAGAGCTTCATATAAAGCCACAAAACCTGCTCGAGTGGTCTCATCATTGCAGACTGGGGCAAACTTCGAGGGGTTAATGCGCCTCATTTCCTTTTTTTGCATTATCTTCTTCATGTTTTCTTTTAAGTATTGTTTTTGGAAGCCGTCCTTACAACGCCCCCTGTTGCTGATCCAAACACTGGACCAAATCATTGACACATGGGCAGAATGTGTTCCTGTGACTTTGATGGAGAATAAATCCAGAAATCACTACATTTGTGTATTGTGCTCTTAAGTTATTCTGATTTTTATTGTGTTCTTTATTGCAGGTTGCAGGTCTTGAGCGTGTTCTTCAGCGCCCGGACATGCAAAGCTGCGGAGATAAAACAATAACTACATTTGTTATAGTTGGGGAATACCGTGAAAAGGTCACGGCAGGATCTGAGGAAACAAAGATAAACAAAATAGTCTCCGTATTCGAAGCGATGGCCCACAGGATTACTGCCTTCTGAACGATGGAATAAAAAAAGATTGAATGTTAAAAATGGCACAATATGTTTGTCTGGCCAGTTTCCTGATACACCAACACTGATCGAAGAAGGAAAAAGACTGAACTACGGACACGCCGGCAGAGGAGGAGGGTCAAGGGTCAAAGAGTGTACGATCCACTCACTAACAATCAATTCAATGGCCTATATTAATTAAATTAATGTCTAATGTGGCCCCCAGGACTGTTCAAGTATAAAGAGACACCCCCAACATTTATTTTTATTTTTATTTAACCTTTAATTCATCACTAATGTTTGTTTATTTTGGTTATGTTCAGTTCAGTACATGTAGTGTGCTGGAGATCAGTAATTCTTAGTTCTGCGTAAGGTTTTCAACTGAAGTCACGAAAGGAAGAGCCGCGTCTGAAAACTATATTTAGTCTGTTTACAAAATAAAGCCCAAATGTTACATCCCGGCCTGTGTCTGTCTTCACGGGGGTAACGCTAACTTTTAACAGATAAATGATATGAAAGATTTAAAGAGGTCGTTCTGGATCATGTAAGGTTTTTCCACATACTTTTGTTTTTATGACTTTTCTGTTCTAATACTGATGACCATGTGGAGAGAAACACTAGTGCCACTGAAAGTAGGAGACTTCATCGAGCTCCAGTACATGAGGGTCAAATGTTTTAATGGATTTGCTTTGGCAACAACAAGCCTGACCAAAGGTAAAGTATGTTTCTCTCTCACTCTTTCTGTAATTTTCACATTGATGTTAAACCCATGTGTCAGTGTTGTTCATGTTTTCCTGTGGTCGATCGCTGAACGTTTCTGGCTTTTCAGATGAGGTGGTGGACGGTCTTTACAGCATTCTGACAAAAGAAGGAGCTCCTAATGGCAGAGGAAACTATCTGGAAGATGATGCTGACTTCACAACACGGGCAGAAATCCTCAACAACAGGATCACATCATACGAGGTCTTACCTGATGAGGAAGAGCGTCAAAAAGAACAGTGAGTTTTGTTGGAGTTTGTTTCTTAGAAAGACAAAAAAAATATTAAAGAAAAAGTTACAAAATGTTCCTTTTATGTATGCTTTTTCTAAAATTATTATTGTTTATTGTTGTAATTGTTTTATGGACTGACCCAGTCTAAAAAAAAAAAAAGAAAAATTCCATCCAGGTATGTCCGCGGGTTTTCCGCCTATTTTCAGATATTTTTGGGCGACTCTAAGGAAAACACGGCTCTACCAAACAGACTTTAAACTCAGAAAACAGGAGTAAACGCAAATCTGAAGCACGAGGATCACATGCAGTTCATTTTGACAACATATTTTATTTTAGTCTTTTTTAGTAAAAAAAAATATTCAATTTAGTCTAGTTTTAGTCGACTAAAATTGCATGTCAGTTTAATCGACTAAATTTAAGACTAATTTAGCCGACTTTGCATTTCTAATATTGATTATAATCATATTTAATCCAGGTCCTCGACTTGATGGAGCTGCTCCACATGAACAAAGCTCAGAGCTGATCCTTTGGCAGAGGATTTACATGATCTGAGGCTCTTTCAGACGCTCAATAGAAGTTTGGATGATTTTAGTCTCTCCTTTTCATTTTTATTTAGTCTTATTTTAGTCGACTAAAATATCTGGACATTTTAGTCATAGTTTTAGTCACATGAGAAACTAATAGGTAGCGTTTTCACGTGACATCACAACATTCTAAAGAGCCCAGAGTTTAACATGGAGGTGGAGCAACTGACGGTAACTATAGTAACTGACGGTAACTGACAAAATGCATATTTTCTGTCTTTGTTTTTTGTCTCATATCTCAGTCATTACTGGAGGAATCCACATGAAACAATAACCGTCACAAAGTTCATGATCTCCTCTGTCGGCACATATGAACTAATGTCCAATTATTTTCTCAGAAAAAAACATCAAAAAGTGGTGACAATATGTGAAAACATGAGCGTGATGTTGTCCAATAGAAACGACTTTCAGACATAAAAATAATATCACAGGTTTGTGAATCCGATAACGATCAGATACTGAAGAGGAAAAACATTTGGCAATTTTTGTTTTGGAGATTTCTTACAAAAACTGTATTTCTCCCATAGAGTTGTATTGGCCCCGCCCTCCACCTGACATTACGACATCATCACATCGTAAACGCCACATATTTAGTTTTAGTCCAATTTTAGTCATCAAAAATATCACTTTGACTAAAATTAAGACTAAATATTTTAGTTGATGAAGTTAACACTGATCACGTGAAGCCCGACGGTCCGCGGCAGATGGACTCTAATCACAACTGACACCTCTGCTCAATGGGACATATTCAGACCAATGATTTATCTGTGTTGTAGGCGACACTTATTATATACCAGGTGTGTGAAACGTTACCACTGCAGTTATATGTCCCCCCCCTGGTCCCCCTCGTCCTCTCTCTGTATCACAGTGTGGGATAAAGTCTGACAGGCTCTATCAGGGTATCAGACTTTTGCCAGTTATGAATCTGTTTCCGCAACAATCATCTACCATCACAGCCCTCACTGGAGTAACAGTAGGATTATATTAGTTATTGTACCAAAACATGTAGGATTTTTGATTTGGTTTGTTTAAAAAAAATATAAAAATAAAATAAACCGCAGCAGCAGCTCTGTGTGTGAGTCTCTTCCCGCTCTTTATGTGGAGGGGGCGGGGCTGTGGGGGAGGAGCAGCCAATCACTGTTCAACTAGAGGGAATTAGAACACGCCCCTCCTTTGTTACACTGGGTTCACAGTTCTACTTCTGGGTTCACAGATGTGCGAGAAACTACAAAAAAACTCTTTAAAACAACAAGCAATATTTGTGAAACTCCACTGAGAGTTACTGAACAGACTTATTTATCAGGCCCAACATGCTGAACCTACTGCTATAAAAGTAATATTTGCCAAAATCGCTACATCCGGGTTAGCGGAAATAAATGCTAACGGCGCAACAGCTACGCTAACCCTGGAAGTAGTGATTTTACTAAATATTACTTTTTTAGGAGTAGGTTCAGCATTTTTGGTTAATGAGTCTGAGAAATAAGTAGGTTCAGTAACTCTGCTGAGTTTAAGAAATATTGATGGTTGTTTTGAAGTTTTTAATGTTTTTTTTCTCGCATATTAGCCGGTCAGCTAGCAAGTCGTGACGTCACACAACAACGTATTGGTCTGCAATGTATGGAGTTAATATAAAAGATATATCATGAATCATTATATAATATTTATCCTCTTAACTCCCACCTGAACATGTTTTATCAAAATTCTCCAAATCTAAAAGCTTCTACAAAACAATACAATAATGATAAAAACTCAACAAAAAAGTGACAAAAGAGCAACAAAAAATGACTAAAATCCAGCAAAAAAATGACAAAAATCCATCAGAAAAATGACAAAGATCCAGCAAAAAAAGACAAAAAATCCAACAAAAATTGACAAAAAATCCAACAAAAAAAGACAAAAAATCCAACAAAAAAGACAAAAAAACTGCAAAAAAATGACAGAAATCCAGCAAAAAAGTGACAAAAAATCCAGCAAAAAAGACAAAAAAAAAAAGCAAAAAAATGACAGAAATCCAGCAAAAAAAGTAGAGGTGGGCATAGATTAATTTTTTTAATCTAGATTAATCTAGATTAATTTTGAAATGAATCTAGATTAATCTAGATTAAAATGGCTCGCTTGAATTCTGCCGAAAATATGTGTGCTGCCCAAATAATGACTAAAAGTAACTCTTTGAGAACGAGTTTCTCAAGTCAGGTGGTGCGTGAGACCAGGGGCTCATCTCCTGTTTCCTAAATGCATCACAAACTGCATGAGAACTTTCTACTATGATAATTGGTGATGAAAATAATTCGGAGGAGACACCGGGGAGCGGAAAAAGAGAAGCTAACGGAGAAAAGTAGCTGGAAAGTCCGTCTCCAAACTCCGTAAGTGCTGCGGTTAAACTCTGCTCGCGGTTGAAATGTAGCTGGAAAAGGCTCTGGTGAACTTTTGGTGATAAAGTTGCGCTGTTTCGTGTGGGGCTGTGGCCATGAAATGAGATGTTTATGTCGCTGTTTTAAAAGAGAAGTGAACACGGAGGCGCCGCGGTGTTTTTCTGTCTATTTTCACTCTGTCATTGGCCGCTGCTTCTGTGTGTCGCTTTGGAGACGCTATATTCACTCACGTTTCTCCTGTGCATCCAAATTTGGGCATAAAAGTCGTGTAATGTGAGCTGACCTTAAAATATCACGGTGAAAGTCATCATAGCAGAGTATAGACCCAGCTCCCAACCCAGCTTTGAGAATCGATTAACGGCGATATTTTTTTTATCGCCCGATAAGAGTCTCGCGTTAACGCAGCACGTTAACGGCCCACCTCTTAAAAAAAAGACAAAAAAACAGCAAAAAAGTGACAGAAATCCAGCAGAAAAAAAGACAAAAAATCCAGCAAAAAAAGACAAAAAATCCAACAAAAAAGTGACAAAAGAGCAGCAAAAAAGTAATAAAGTGACAAAGCACAATAAGTGACAAAAACACATAAGGGAAATAAAAAGTGACGACAATGGCAAAGAGGAGAGAATGCATTTGGTTTTGGCGGGTGGTAAGAGGTTAATGATATAATAATACAAAAGACTGTATTGGTATCGGGATAAAGTGTCAAACTATCGGATCAGGACACGCCCACATTATTAGTTGTCGACTGGTTTGGCTTCAGGATCCACTGTCGCCTCAAAACAATCACATTCGTCACATCGTAAATGTTGTATTTTCAACACAAATTAACTTTAATAAGGTTTGAAGCTACAGCGTCAGTAAACGAACTCGCGCTCACACGTTTCCTCCGCCGACCTGCCCCCGATCAAGAAGTTAATTAAAGGGAGGGGACTCTTAAAGGTGAAGCTCGGAGGAAAGAGACGAGGTGACAGAAGGAGGGGAAAGAGAAGATTTAATAAAAGCATGTCCCTGATTCGTTAATGAAAGATAATTATAGGATTTAATTTTCGTATGTAGGTTACCCTCTCGACAGGCCTCGTGCGGGAGGAAGAGACGCCATTTTCAGACGGGAATATGGAGACGATGCGTTTTCACCGATAATTAACCACAAATTCATCGTTCGTCTCAAGGCAAACGTCTCAATGTTCATTCATTTCAGCGGCAAATTTAGTAAAAATAAGTGTTTGTATCAGTGGTTGTTGCTTTTCCACATATGAGGCTTTTTCGCATTTTGTTTTTGGCAAATTCTTGATCTTTTTTTGTTCTATTTTTGTTGCTTTTCTGTTTTTTTTTTTTACACCAAGCATGCGAAAAGAAAGAATAATGACAAAGGGGTCGAAAAAACATGAAAAACCCCCACAAAAAACCTTCGAAAACCAAATAAAAAGACTAAAACACGACTAAAACGCTCCAAAACTGTGTCAAAATGGTTTTACTTTTGGGTAAAGCTGAACTGGAGACAATGCGCTCGGTTAAAGCGGGAGGTAAGAATGTAATTTCAGTTTTTAATGACATTTAACCTCTTAACTCCCGCCTGAACCAAGAGCATTTTCTCCAGTTCAGCTTTACCCAAGTCCTGTAGGCCGGTGTAACGCCTTATTTGAAAGCTAAGATCTACAAAGGTCATCTAAATGGAGCTTTTTCCTCACGTCATCAGATTTTTTTTCCAGCTTTTTTGGGGGGAGTATTCAACTCATTTTTGTTACTTTTTTGTCACATTTTTGTCATTTTTTCGTCATTTTTTTGTTACTTTTTTGTTCCATTTTTGTCATTTTTTTGTCACATTTTTGTCATTTTTTTGTCACATTTTTGTCATTTTTTTGTCACATTTTTGTCATTTTTTTGTAGTTTTTTTGTAGTTTTTTTAGTCAAATTTTAGTCAATTTTTTAAATCAATTTTTTGTCATTTTTTGTCACATTTATTGTCATTTTTAAAAAATATTTTTTTGGTCACATTTTTTGTCTTTTTTTAATCAATTCTTTGTCATTTTTTGTCACATTTCCATTATTGTTTTCGTCTCAGTTTTGTCGCCATTTTCTCACCTTTTTCCCAGAAGCTTTTGGATTGGGGTAAAGCCAAACTGGAGAAAATGTGCTCGGTTCAGAGAGAAGACGAGACGCTCGCGCTGATGGGAGGAGTTATTTTGAGGCGGGACTGACCTGCACACGGAGCAGCTGGACGTGCTTTGAAGACGCGATGGTGACTTTATTAAAACCCTGGAGGGTCATAAACATTTGCCCTGTTTCCAAATATGGTCACAGGAGGTTTGAAAAGTGGCTAAATCTGTGTCAAAGTTACGCTCGGATCAGCTCCTCCGCAGCGTCCCCATCGGCCCGGGTTCAGTTTGTTACTTCCTGCACATGAGTTTTCATTTACACCAGTATGAGACAAATTCCTAACATGGGGAATATTTCTACTGTTATAGTTTCTAATAAACCCGACCGCTAATGGCATACAGGCCAGTATTAGAGAATTTACGGTATGTCCAAATGTAGAGACAATATTCAAAAACATGTGTGATATTGGCCAGTTGAGATAAAACTCACATGTCGGGTTTGTGAATCCAGCTGCCATTAAATGATGATCAGAGAAAACATTATTATTAGTATTATTATTGCATTTGGATTACAGAGTCTTGTCAGGGGGATTCCGTGTGTCACATGGATGACAAACAAAACGTCATATGAAAAAAAAAAAATACATAACTGTTTGTAAATAGTGTAAATCTCACCTTTTTGTTTGATATGTTTTGTTAACTTTACCTTTTATTAAGTTTTCCATCTTGTTTTTTGTTTCTTCCCCAAACCGAGCTGAGCCGGGCTGTAACAGGCTTTACCCAAATCTAAAAGCTTCTTGAAAAAAAGCATCAAAATAGCGACAAAAAATAGAGGATGAAAACGGAACAAAGATGTGACAAAAAAGGAGACAAAAACATGACAAAAATGCAGGTCTTAGCTTTCAAATGAGGCGTGACTCTGGCCCATAGGCTGCACGCTCCAGTGAAGAGGCTTTTAGATTTGGGTAAGGCTGAACTGGGGGGAAATGTGCTCGATTTAAAAGGTTAAAAGAAAGGAGATAACCGGTGAAAAATCTCTCAATGAGCCCTGAAAGTGACATTAAAATCAGAGTTTCTTCCTGAACAAAAGCCCAAACCCCTGGTCCTCACAGCCGAGCCGTGAAGCCGGCGAGTCGGCGAGGAAAGTGAAAACGGGAGAAGTATCTCTCGGCGGCGGCGGCGGCGGCGCTTAATCGAATGTAACCGGCTTCATGACTTTTTCATCACGCCGCTCCTTTATCTGCGCGACGCTCCGACTGCTCCTCGGAGTCAATTAACGCGCCGGCGATAAACGAGCGGACCGGGAAAGAGGAAACAGGAGAGAGGGGGGAGAGAGGAGGGAGAGAGGAGAGAGAGAGAGGAGAGAGAGGAGGGAGAGAGGAGAGAGAGGAGGGAGAGAGAGGAGAGAGAGGAGGGAGAGAGGAGAGAGAGAGAGGAGAGAGAGGAGGGAGAGAGAGGAGAGAGAGGAGGGAGAGAGGAGGGAGAGAGGAGGGAGAGAGGAGGGAGAGAGGAGGGAGAGAGGAGAGAGAGGAGAGAGAGGAGGGAGAGAGGAGAGAGAGAGAGGAGGGGGGAGAGAAGAGGAGGGAGAGAAGAGGAGGGAGAGAGAGAGAGAGGAGAGAGAGAGGAGGGAGAGAGGAGAGAGAGAGAGGAGAGAGAGGAGGGAGAGAGGAGGGAGAGAGGAGGGGGGAGAGAAGAGGAGGGAGAGAAGAGGAGGGAGAGAGAGAGAGAGGAGAGAGAGAGAGAGGAGAGAGAGAGAGGAGAGAGAGAGGAGAGAGAGAGAGGAGAGAGAGGAGGGAGAGAGGAGGGAGAGAGGAGGGGGGAGAGAAGAGGAGGGAGAGAGGAGGGAGAGAGAGAGAGAGGAGAGAGAGAGAGAGGAGAGAGAGAGAGGAGGAGGGCGAGCTCTCATTCTGGTGGAAAACCAAGTCAGAACAGAACCAACCCGGCACCAGAACCAGCTCTGAACCAGCACCTTGGTGGAAAAGCGCGTTGAGCGACAGGAAGCCAGTGCAGAGACCAGAGCACTGGACTAATATGGTCGTGTTTCCTGGTTCTGGATGTTCTGCAGCCGTTACAGTCGTCTAACCTGCTGGAGACAAACACATGGATAAGTCTCTCTAAGTCTGGTTTTGACACGATCCCTCTGATCTGAGCCATGTTTTTCAGTAAAAAGCTGCTGATGTTATTCAAGGTGACTGATAATACTTTGTAGTTTCTGTGTTCCACATTGTTTTACTGGACACTTTTGTACATCTTTGCCGTGTTTTTGTGAGGTCCGGCCCTGCAAAATGAGCGCGACACCCCAAGTTTCAGATTGTCGTTTCTAAATGTAACTTTCTTCCCGATTCACCTGCGGCGTCTCACCTTGGTTCAACCCGTTAGAGCTCGCCAAAGGCTTTCTACATCTCCAAGTCACGTCTTAAATTAATCTTCTTTGTGTTCTGATCATTTTGAACAGAATCTGCACCAATTTGATGAATAAAGTAACGGATGGGGACGTGATTTCTACTTGATTGCACATTTCCAGTCTATTTTGCAGCCCAAGTGTTTCTTGAGAGCTTCTTGAGAACAAGTGAATGTCTCCAATTTGAAATCAACAAAGTCCATCCATCCATTTTCTTCCACTTGTCTGTTACCGGGTTGTGAGGTCAGATGTTGGACCTGCCTAAATCACATTGCACCAGCCCCTTATGGTTCCTCCTGCAGGTGGTGGGTCCACAGAAGGACGGCCTCACGGTTCTCAGGCCTGTCGGTCTCTCATAAGGAGCTTCTGACCCGCTCTTTGTCTGACCCGTCACCTACAGGACCTGTTTGCCCTGGGAGAACCTACCAGGGACACGAAGCCCCCGACAACAGAGCTCCAGGATCATTCGGGCTCAAACCCTCCACCACGTTAAGGTGGCGGCTCCAGGAGGGGATCAACAAAGTCTTATCTTAAGATTCAAGTCGTTTTCTCTAATTCTATTGAAATATCTTGGCTACAAACTCTCCAGGGTGAAATCAGGATTTTTGAGGAGCTCTCCGATGGTTTTGGTTTGTAAAAGTAGCTCAACATATAAAAAAGGTAAGGTAGACTCAGCTTCCGCGTGAGCCGGTGCTTCCTGGACTCCGTTTCTCCCGCTCGTCTCGCTCGTCCCGCTCGTCTCGCTCCTGACGTGTGACTGATGGCATTAGCGCGGCGGGTAATTGAATGAGGATAAATGAAGGTTAGATGTGGTGGAATCCACAGAGGCGCCGCCCTCAGAGGCTCGCCGCTCCGGGCTGCGAGGCGAGCGGCTCCCGAGACCTAACCTGTATCTGACAAACTACACGGCACTGCTGGGGATAGAGCAGCGTCGGGGAAATCAGCCGTTTGAAGATGGAGGGAATGGAAAGATCGCATTTCTACGTAAGGCATAACATTCACCCTTTGTGATGCTACAAAAGTTTGTTTTACATTTGTATCGTTTATTTGAGCTGAAACAACTAAGTAACTTTGTTTAGTGCAGACCCTGAACCAACAGGCTTTAAGTAGTTTAGTCTGAGGGGGCGTGGTGTTAGTCTGAGGGGGCGTGGTGTCGGTCTGAGGGGGCGTGGTGTTAGTCTGAGGAGGCGTGGTGTTAGTCTGAGGGGGCGTGGTGTTCGTCTGAGGGGGCGTGGTGTTCGTCTGAGGGGGCGTGGTGTTAGTCTGAGGAGGCGTGGTGTTCGTCTGAGGGGGCGTGGTGTTAGTCTGAGGGGGCGTGGTGTTAGTCTGAGGGGGCGTGTGTTAGTCTGAGGGGGCGTGGTGTCAGTCTGAGGGGGCGTGGTGTCAGTCTGAGGGGGCGTGGTGTTAGTCTGAGGGGGCGTGGTGTCAGTCTGAGGGGGCGTGGTGTTCGTCTGAGGGGGCGTGGTGTCAGTCTGAGGGGGCGTGGTGTTCGTCTGAGGGGGCGTGGTGTTCGTCTGAGGGGGCGTGTGTTAGTCTGAGGGGGCGTGGTGTTAGCCTGAGGGGGCGTGGTGTTAGCCTGAGGGGGCGTGGTGTTAGTCTGAGGGGGCGTGGTGTTAGTCCGAGGGGGCGTGGTGTTAGTCTGAGGGGGCGTGGTGTTAGTCTGAGGGGGCGTGGTGTTAGTCTGAGGGGGCGTGGTGTTAGTCTGAGGGGGCGTGGTGTCAGTCTGAGATGGGGGGGGGGGTGTTAGTCTGAGGGGGCGTGGTGTTAGTCTGAGGGGGCGTGGTGTTAGTCTGAGGGGGCGTGGTGTTAGTCCGAGGGGGCGTGGTGTTAGTCTGAGGGGGCGTGGTGTTAGTCTGAGGGGGCGTGGTGTTAGCCTGAGGGGGCGTGGCGTTAGCCTGAGGGGCGTGGTGTTAGTCTGAGGGGGCGTGGTGTTAGTCTGAGGGGGCGTGGTGTTAGTCTGAGGGGGCGTGGTGTTAGTCTGAGGGGGCGTGGTGTTAGTCTGAGGGGGCGTGGTGTTAGTCTGAGGGGCGTGGTGTTAGTCTGAGGGGGCGTGGTGTTAGTCTGAGGGGGCGTGGTGTTAGTCCGAGGGGGCGTGGTGTTAGTCTGAGGGGGCGTGGTGTTAGTCTGAGGGGGCGTGGTGTTAGCCTGAGGGGGCGTGGCGTTAGCCTGAGGGGCGTGGTGTTAGTCTGAGGGGGCGTGGTGTTAGTCTGAGGGGGCGTGGTGTTAGTCTGAGGGGGCGTGGTGTTAGTCTGAGGGGGCGTGGTGTTAGTCTGAGGGGGCGTGGTGTTAGTCTGAGGGGCGTGGTGTTAGTCTGAGGGGGCGTGGTGTTAGTCTGAGGGGGCGTGGTGTTAGTCTGAGGGGGCGTGGTGTTAGTCTGAGGGGGCGTGGTGTTAGTCTGAGGGGGCGTGGTGTTAGTCTGAGGGGGCGTGTGTTAGTCTGAGGGGGCGTGGTGTAGTGCATTTCTATGGTATCAGCTAGCCTGCATTAAAAACAGTGTGACCCCAACATATAAATGTCTTTGTCCATAGAATCATTTAAAATACCTTACATTTGAGCAGCATCAGCTTCGTGGTTGTATAAGCTACGCGGCGGCGGAGTGATCTGCTCGAAAATAGTCCCTCAAAATGCAATCATTCATGTGATGCAGGTCAGTTATATTCCAAACTCTATGGACACAGACATTTATATGGTTAGTCTGGTGTTATAAGTGATTTGCCTCAGGTGCTCTGTGGGTCACACTGTTTTTAATGCAGGCTAGCTGATACCATAGACATGCACTAGCCTAGCTCCACGAAACTCTTCAAACATAAGAACTGCAACACTCTGGAAGGCCCTATGTCAAAAATCCTGAAATATCCCTTTAATAAACGTATATGAATCTTCACCTCTTCACTCACTGTAGAAAACTTTTAATGCATCCAAAGAAACATGTCGTATTTCCTCCTGCCTTTTCGCGCTGTATTGATTATTGATTAGACGCTCCATCAGAAGCTGGAAAGGCATGTGGCTAATTACCATAATGTAAACATAGATGCAATTCTTTCAGTTTCACTCCAATAAATGATAACTATAACGTCACAGCAAGTCCCAAGTCAAGTCTCATATCTGGTCCAGCCCAAAAGCAGGAGAGGCTGGTGATATTTACTCTCATTCCTCGTCCGACTCACCAGTGGAAAACAATCGTCCGACCTCTGAATTTACCATTTCGATTCATCTCCTTACGTTAAAGAAATGAAAGAAGCCTCTCAGACAAAGCTCAACCTAAAAAAACAAGCTGAAATCTTTCCGTCTCCAGCGCGGCCCTTCCCTCCCGTCGGCCTTTAATGTCGTATCTTTTATTTTTGAATACTTCCCACTTAACTTCCCCCGTCTAAGAAGAAAAAAAAAAAAATGTCGCCGCTTCTCCCACATCATTACAGCCGCGATCTCCATTACGGCGGGCGGACGTGTGGAAGCGCTCGCAGCATCACAGGGCGCCCGGGCTGCGCGCCGCTTTAAAAACGTCTCCGGATGCGTGTGTGATATACGCGCGCCCGCCGGCCCCCGCTGCGGCGGACATTTTGAGCGCGGAGCGGCGAGGGCCCCGCGGAGAACGGCGAGGAGATGGAGACGCTTTGAAGGGAATATCCTCCCGCTCCAAAGCAAAGAGGAGAGCGGGGATTTTAGTGAAAGAAAGGACGAATTCTGGGACTCACGAGGGAAAAGTGGACGACGGTGAAGTTATTCTCAAATGAAGGCGATGCGAGGAAGGAGAAAACATCTTCATGCAGTGGTCGAGATTTTAAAGATGATGTGCTTCATTTGCACTAAACTGCGCTGAAGGGGCTTTTCACTTTACTTTATCTTAATCAAAAACAGCTTAACCTCTTACTACCCGCCTAAACCAAATGCATTCTGTCGTCTTTTGGCTGTGTAACACCTCATTTGAAAGCTAAGACCCACAAAACAGATCTTTTTCCTCGCGTTGTTGCTGTGTTGTGTCACCTTTTGTATGTTTTTTTTCTTTTTTTTTTCTTTTTTGTCACATTTTTAGTTGAATTTTTTTCACTTTTTGGTTGAATTTTTGTCACTTTTTGTAGAATTTTTGTTGATTTTTTGTTGATTTCTCACATTTTTGTGACATTTTTGTCACATTTTTGGTTGAATTTTTTTCACTTTTTGGTTGAATTTTTGTTTAATTTTTGTTTAATTTTTGTTTAATTTTTGTCACTTTTTGTTGAATTTTTGGTGAATTTTTGGTTGAATTTTTGTCACTTTTTGTTGAATTTTTGTCACATTTTTGTGACATTTTTGGTTGAATTTTTTTCACTTTTTGGTTGAATTTTTGTGACATTTTTGTTTAATTTTTGTGACATTTTTGTTTAATTTTTGTCACTTTTTGTTGAATTTTTGTTGAATTTTTTGTTGAATTTTTGTCACATTTTTGGTTGAATTTTTGTTGAATTTTTGGTGAATTTTTTTCACTTTTTGGTTGAATTTTTGTCACATTTTTGTTGAATTTTTTTTCACTTTTTGGTTGAATTTTTGTCACATTTTTGTCACATTTTTGTGGAATGTTTGTCACATTTTTGTTGCGTTTACATCCTTGTTTTCTTCTCATTTTTTTGTGGCTATTTTGTATAAATGGCTTCACACGATCACCAACCATGAGTGAAAAAAAAAAAAAGTGTTTTGTTCTTCATATTCTTTGAAAAATAGTTTAAAAAAAATCTGCCAGGGTATTTAAACCTTTCAAACCCTTCACTCACCTCCTCCTGCAGCCACAGCAGCTATTGATCAATCTGAATTAAATCGATGAACTTCTCGTGGTAGATTTGGACCAATATTTCATGTCAAAATAATCTCAGGTTTTTGTCTTGCATTTTCTCTCGTGCAGATGAATTAATGAAAATCAAACCGATCCGATATGACGAGTTAAACCAGTGTGGGATGTGGTGCAGAAGAGACTTTTTGGTCTGTTTTCGTCTGACTAAAGCTCCCCCTAACAGCTCCATCTGTAACATCGAAATGGCCCATCTTTGTCATAAATTGCCATCATTCTGACCCCTCCGTGTTTTAAATTTCCTCCCCCACAATGCATCAGCGTCCCCTCTGTCAAAACCAACCTATGGCACTTTAATTTTCTGCTTCCTGATCGCGGTTATTGTCCGTAAAACGCCAATCTCTGGACTCCCCGCCCGTAAATAAATGACAAATTACGGTCCGCTCCGGCTTCCCTCGCGCTGGAAATGTCTTTGTAAAAGAAGAAAAGAAGGAAATAAGGCATGAGTTTTGTATTTCTTTGTAGAGCAGAGGGTTTGAACCGGGATCAGGAACTAAACGGTGTTCGGATTTCAAGGTGAAAGTGTAATTTGGAGAGAGATTTGGAGAGTGGGTTCAGACGTGTAGGTTAGTGCAGTGGCCGAGGGAAGCAGAAATGTCCATTATACAAGAAAGAGAAATGAAAATATGAATGTTAATCTGGATGAATGTTCCAGCGTGTTGTTAAACACGTGTCGATAGAGTCTGCGGAAACAGCCTCAAATCTCAGAAGGTTTTATATCGATCCAATCACAGAACCCGTTATCACGACAGGGACTGAACTAACCACCAACCAGTGACACATTTATATTTCCTTAACCTCTTAACTCCCGCCTGAACCGAGAGGAGCTTTTTCCTCACGTCATCAGATTTTTTTTCCATAATTTTTTTGTTGGGTATTCAACTCATTTTTGTAACTTTGTCATTTCTTGTCACATTTCTGTATTTTTTTTGTCAATTTTTTTTAATCACATTTTTGTCACATTTTTTGTGATTTTTTGTGATTTTTTTGTAATTTTTTTGTTAAATTTGTGTATTTTTTTGGTCAAATATTTATCACATTTTAGTAATTTTTTTGTCCTTTTTTGTCACATTTTTTGTGATTTTTTTGTGATTTTTTGCGTTATTTTTTTGTGATTTTTTGTGATTTTTTTGTGATTTTTTTTGTATTTTTTTGGTCAAATTTTTATCACATTTTTGTCATTTTTTGTCCTTTTTTGTCACCTTTTTCATAATTTTTTCGTCAATTTTTTGTCAATTGTGACATTTTTGCCACTTTTTCATAAATTTTTCGTCACTTTTTTGTCAATGTTTTTGTCACTTTTTGTCACATTTCCATCATTGTTTTTGTCTCAGTTTTGTTGCTATTTTCACAGCTTTTTTCCAGAAGCTTTTGGACTGGGGTAAAGCCAAACTGGAGAAAATGCTCTTGGTTCAGGCGGGAGGTAAGAGGTTAAAGGAACAGGCCACAGTTTTTCCATTCTGAGATATGTTCTTACCTGAGCTTAGACGAGTTGATGTGTACCTGTCTGGTCTTTGTGCGTGCGCTCAGTCACGCAAAACGACCAAAGATGTAGTTAGCATTTGGCCTCTCCCAATGTACCGTAAATTCTGTAATATAGGCCGGGGCCTTTATTTACTCAAGCACATCGAGGACCAAAACTAGAGACAGGCCTTTATTTCTATTTGAGCAAAACGGACGACCAGGAAAATGAAGAAAAACGAGATTTGTGTCCATTTGCACCTAAAATATTAGGTTCATTTATTAATGAACATTTCAAACCCTCTCCCAGCGGCTGGAACATTGACGCCTTTTATTTTGTCGGGACAACAGGAAGTGTTTCGTTGCTGTTAGCGGAGCTTTGACATCAATGTCACTGCAGGTTTCTGTTTCGTTTTTACCGGACCGGATTATTTGTTGTTCTCTTGTGTAAAAGGCGAGTTTAGACGGAGCGTTTGTGTTTGTGATCGATCATGAGACTGACCCGAGAGAAGACGAGACGCTCGCGCTGATGGGAGGAGTTATTTTGAGGCGTGGGACTGACCTGCACACGGAGCAGCTGGACGTGCTTTGAAGACGCGATGGAGACTTTATTAAAACCCTGGAGGGTCATAAACATTTGTTGTTTTCCCTGTTTCTACAAATAGTCACTGGAGGTTTGAAAAGTGGCTAAATCTGTGTCAAAGTTACGCTCGGATCAGCTCCTCCGCAGCGTCCCCCCTCGGCCCGGGTTCAGTTTGTTACTTCCTACACGTGAGTTTTCATTTACACCAGTATGAGACACATTCCTAAAATGGGGAATATTTCTACTGCTATAGTTTCTAATAAAAGCCCCGGCCACTGTTTGAGACCCGGCCAGTGATGGAATACAGGCCAGTGTTAGAGAATTTACAGTAATCCAATGGCTCCAAACGGGGTGAAGTCAGAAGTGGCCAAGCTCTTCCACTCACAAAGACCAGACGGATCAACTCGTCTAAGCTCAGGTAAGAACAGATCTCAGAATCGATAAACGGTGGCCTGCTCCTTTAACCTCTTAGTTTTCAAAAGACTAAACTTACCCTGTTCGATGCTTATTTTATGACACCTTGTCGAGAGTAGCCGCTTGTTTTGTAAATCCGACTGTGAGGAAGCTGGCCATGATTGGTGGAAATGAGCAGGCCGACTTCACAAACAGAACTCTCTCCAGGCAAAACTTATTCTCTCAAACATAAGGTAACACAAAATGGCCTCCCTGTGACACAGCAGCTTTTATCCCTCCCACCAGTCAGTACCATTAGCTTGATGGGTGAGTTCAAACAATAAGTTTAGCTGCTAAGTTTTTATATTTGACCTAAAACAAGTAGTTTAGTCCAAAATGATAAGTGTTCAAATTAAAAATACAAACCTCATATACAAAGGTTTAGACTAGTTCCCCCCCCCCGGCCACATGGTTCAGCCTGAGATTTTAAAATGGCCGACAAAGACCACGCCTTCCCTTTGTGCCCACAGTGTGGTGCAGGTAAGTTTGTTTACTGACAAAATAAACATTAACATTTAAAGCAAAAATACAGCAACCGAGTGCATTTTCTCCACTTCAGCTTTACCCAAATCTAACAGCTTCTCCACTGGAGCATTTGAAAGCTAAGATCTACAAAACTGATCTCATTTTGTTGTGTCTTTTTCTTGTCTGTTTTTTCATCACGTTTTCATTTTTCAGTCACGTTTTTGTCTCTTTTTATTGCGTTGTTGTTGCTTTACCGACATGTTTTTGATGCTTTTTTGTGGCTGTTTTTTGCCTTTTTCATCACTATTTTTTTCACTTTTGCATTTTCATCCTCGTTTTTGACGCTATTTTGTCAGTTTTTTCCAAGAAGTCTTCAGGCCTTCAGATGTGGGTGAAGCCAAACTGGAGAAAATGTGCTCAGTTCAGGTGGGGGTGAAGAGGCTAAAGTAATAAATCTTAGCAAATAAATGTATTTTTTTCAATGTACTTGTTTAATAGCCGAGCTCTTGGGCCTGTAATGCCTCTAACGCCCCAGACCCCACTTTGAGAACCCCTCCGGCCAGTCACAAGATGGCCGCCCCATCTAGAGTTTTATCAACCTCTTACCACCAAATGCATTCTGTCCTCTTTGGCTATTATATAGGCCTGTTTAACACCTCATTTGAAAGCTAAGACCCACAAAACTGATCTTTTTCCTTGCGTTGTTACTGTGTTGTGTCACCTTTTTAATGTTTTTTTTTTTTTTTCATTTTTGTCACTTTTTTGTTGAATTTTTGTCATTTTTTGTAGAATTTGTCATTTTTTTGTTGAATTTTTGTCACTTTTTTGTTGAATTTTTGTCACTTTTTTGTTGAATTTTTGTCATTTTTTTGATGAATTTTTGTCATTTTTTTGTTGAATTTTTGTCATTTTTTTGTTGAATTTTTGTCATTTTTTTGTTGAATTTTTGTCATTTTTTTTGTTGAATTTTTGTCACTTTTTTGTTGAATTTTTGTCACTTTTTTGTTGAATTTTTGTCACTTTTTTGATGAATTTTTGTCACTTTTTTGTTGCGTTTACATCCTTGTTTTCTCCTCATTTTTTTGTGGCTGTTTTGGTGCTTTTTTCCCCAAGAAGCTTTTTGATTAAGGTAAAGCCGAACTGGAGAAAATGGGCTCCGTTCAGGTGGGAGTGAAGACCTTAAATACCTTTGGGTAAAAAAATCTCCAAATAAAAGGGGACGATCACAAAAAATTGATTATATTTTCATGAACCTTGTTGTGTTTATTTATTTAGATCCACATTAGCTCCTGAATTAAGCAGCTTTTACCTTGTTTCACAGCTTCATTTTTCCTCTTTTTTCCTCATATTCTTCCTGTATTGTTACTTGGTTAAAACCTTGCCAATTTTCCTGGATATAAATCAAGTGCGTTGTTGCTGTTTTTCTCCCTTAAACATAACAACAAAGTGAGGAGAAAGAAGTCACACTGGGATGAAACCACATGCAAACCAGGAGCTAACCCACATATATAGATTTATGTTGATTCGTTTCCTTTATTTTGTGAGGAAAGACCCGAACGCGGCGCCGCCTGTGGGGAGCCGGGCTTTTTAAGAAGAGAAAAGAGAAGCCTATATTTAACGCGTCCCTGTGTGGATGGTGATGATTACAGTGAGGCGAGGACAGAGCCTGGATGTTCATGAATATTCACGAGCTGCAGTGCGGAGCCACCGAGATTAAAATATGAATTATCAAAACAACAAGAGGAAATATAGGCCATAAGATAGAGGCCAGTCGGATTTGAGGATTTCCTGCTGACTTTAATGGAAACAGGAATACTGGAGTCTTCAGTTCGGTTGTTGAAGAAAAAGACTGAAACATGAGCGTGAGGAACTCGGTCATGTTGCTCTTTCATTGTTTACTCGAGAATATTCCAGGTTTGTCTCTGGTCATTTTAACGCAGTAATAATAGAATCAGTTTCACGGTGATGAGAAACGTGGATTGGTTAACCTCTTACCACCCGCCAAAAACAAATGCTTTCCCTTTTTTACTGCATGGATTTTTGTCACTTTTTTCTGGATTTTTGTCATTTTTCTGCTGGATTTTTGTCCTTTTTTTGCTGGATTTTTATCACTTTTTTCTGCTGGATTTTTGTCTTTTTTTTGCTGGATTTTTATCACTTTTTTTCTGCTAGATTTTTGTCTTTTTTTGCTGGATTTTTGTCACTTTTTTTCTGCTGGATTTTTGTCTTTTTTTGCTGGATTTTTATCACTTTTTTTCTGCTGGATTTTTGTCTTTTTTTGCTGGATTTTTGTCATTTTTTTTCTGCTAGATTTTTGTCTTTTTTTGCTGGATTTTTGTCATTTTTCTGCTGGATTTTTGTCTTTTTTTTGCTGGATTTTTATCACTTTTTTCTGCTGGATTTTTGTCTTTTGTTTGCTGGATTTTTGTCATTTTTCTGCTAGATTTTTGTCTTTTTTTGCTGGATTTTTGTCATTTTTCTGCTAGATTTTTGTCTTTTTTTGCTGGATTTTTATCACTTTTTTTCTGCTGGATTTTTGTCTTTTTTTGCTGGATTTTTGTCATTTTTCTGCTAGATTTTTGTCTTTTTTTGCTGGATTTTTATCACTTTTTTTCTGCTGGATTTTTGTCTTTTTTTGCTGGATTTTTATCACTTTTTTTCTGCTAGATTTTTGTCTTTTTTTGCTGGATTTTTGTCACTTTTTTCTGCTAGATTTTTGTCTTTTTTTGCTGGATTTTTGTCACTTTTTTTCTGCTGGATTTTTGTCTTTTTTGCTGGATTTTTATCACTTTTTTTCTGCTGGATTTTTGTCTTTTTTTGCTGGATTTTTGTCATTTTTCTGCTAGATTTTTGCAGGCAGAGAGTTGACGTTTTATCCATATCTAACACTGAGAGTAAGAAAAACGTCAAAAAAAAGTTCTTTTGGTTTTTTTTTGATTTAAATGAAACATTTTATCGTCATGAATTGCTACGTAGCTGAATAGCTTTTGCGGTGACGTTAAACTCTTGATAATTGAATTTTTGGAAAATCGACGGTCGTGTAGACGGGGATTTTTGTGTTTCCGGAGCAACAGGACTGCAAGGGGCGGGACTGTGGAGCTCTATAGTCTGGAAAATACATTAGACGTTCACAATGACCAGGATGAATCTTCACAAAACTGCTGCAGTTCAGCGAGATTCCTGAGGTTCACTTACTTTTTCCTCCCTGTCCTGTGAATGATTACATGTTCTGGCCAATAAAATATGATCAGATGTAAATGTTTGGGTGGTGTTAGTTTAAGCAGACACTGTTTATTCGTTCTAATGATTTTGATGAAGATCTGACCACGTTTATGACCGATTTAGGCAGAAATGTGAGAAATTCCAAAGCGTTCAGACTTTTTCCTCCCACTGTAACAGAAAATAACCTCTGTCACATATGATGAACAAACTGATGTATTTATTTATGTATATTTCACTTCACTTCAGTCTCAGTTTGGTCCTGAATGTTTCCGCTCGTCCTCGTTGGACTGATTCTTGAGTTCGTTCTGGGTAAAATTGACTGTAAAAAAGATCCGGCTCTTTTCACATTTGAGATCGGGTTTGAACCGTTCACCTTAACCTCTTACCACCCGCCTAAAATGCATTCTGTCCTCTTTGGCCGTTATATAGGCCTGTGTAACACCTCATTTGAAAGCTAAGACCCACAAAACTGATCTTTTCCTCGCGTTGTTGCTGTGTTGTGTCACCTTTTATATGTTTTTTTTTTCTTTTCTTGTTTCCATTTTTGTCACATTTTTGTTGAATTTTTGTCACATTTTTGTCATTTTTTGTTGATTTTTTGTCATTTTTTTTTTTATTTTTGTCACTTTTTTGTTTAATTTTTGTCATTTTTTTGTTTAATTTTTGTTATTTTTTTGTTGAATTTTTGTCAAATTTTATTGAATTTTTGTCATTTTTTTGTCGAATTTTTGTCATTTTTTTTGTTGAATTTTTGTCATTTTTTTTGTTGAATTTTTGTCATTTTTTGTTGAATTTTTGTCATTTTTTGTGTTGAATTTTTGTCATTTTTTGTTGAATTTTCGTCATTTTTTTGTTGAATTTTTGTCATTTTTTTGTTTAATTTTTGTTATTTTTTTGTTGAATTTTTGTCAAATTTTATTGAATTTTTGTCATTTTTTTGTTGAATTTTTGTTATTTTTTTGTTGAATTTTTGTCAAATTTTATTGAATTTTTGTCATTTTTTTGTTGAATTTGTGTCATTTTTTTGTCGAATTTTTGTCATTTTTTTTGTTGAATTTTTGTCATTTTTTGTCGAATTTTTGTCATTTTTTTGTTTAATTTTTGTCATTTTTTTGTTGAATTTTTGTCATTTTTTGTTGAATTTTTGTCATTTTTTTTGTTGAATTTTTGTCATTTTTTGTCGAATTTTTGTCATTTTTTTGTTTAATTTTTGTCATTTTTTTGTTGAATTTTTGTCACTTTTTGTTGAATTTTTGTCATTTTTTTGTTTAATTTTTGTCATTTTTTTTGTTGAATTTTTGTCATTTTTTTGTTGAATTTTTGTCATTTTTTGTTGAATTTTTGTCATTTTTTTGTTGAATTTTTGTCATTTTTTTTGTTGAATTTTTGTCATTTTTTTGTTGAATTTTTGTCATTTTTGTTGAATTTTTGTCATTTTTTTGTTGAATTTTTGTCATTTTTTTGTTTAATTTTTGTCATTTTTTTGTTTAATTTTTGTCATTTTTTTGTTGAATTTTTGTCACATTTTTGTTACATTTACATCCTTGTTTTCTTTTCATTTTTTTGTGACTGTTTTGGTGCTTTTTTCCCAAGAAGCTTTTTGATTAGGGTAAAGCCAAACTGGATCGGTTCAGGTGGGAGTTAAGAGGTTAAAACTACTGCAGTTCAGTGAGATTCCTGGGGTTCACTTACTTTTTCCTCCCTGTCCTGTGAATGTTTACATGTTCTGGCCAATAAAATATGATCAGATGTAAATGTTTGGGTGGTGTTAGTTTAAGCAGACACTGTTAATTCGTTCTAATGATTTTGATGAAGATCAGACCACGTTTATGACCGATT
The DNA here is from genome assembly GCF_951799975.1 of Gobius niger. Classification (NCBI taxonomy): domain Eukaryota; kingdom Metazoa; phylum Chordata; class Actinopteri; order Gobiiformes; family Gobiidae; genus Gobius; species Gobius niger. Next base: position 13,954,543 of record NC_136875.1, read on the forward strand.
TAGGCAGAAATGTGAGAAATTCCAAAGCGTTCACAGACTTATTCCTCCAACTGTAACAGAAAATAACCTCTGTCACATATGATGAACAGACAGATGTATTTGTTTATGTATATTTTACTTCACTTCAGTCTCAGTTTGGTCCTGAATGTTTCCGCTCGTCCTCGTTGGACTGATTCTTGAGTTCGTTCTGGGTAAAATTGACTGTAAAAAAGATCCGGCTCTTTTCACATTTGAGATCGGGTTTGAACCGTTCACCTTAACCTCTTACCACCCGCCTAAAATGCATTCTGTCCTCTTTGGCTATTATATAGGCCTGTGTAACACCTCATTTGAAAGCTAAGACCCACAAAACTGATCTTTTCCTCGCGTTGTTGCTGTGTTGTGTCACCTTTTATATGTTTTTTTTTTCTTTTCTTGTTTCCATTTTTGTCACATTTTTTTGAATTTTTGTCACATTTTTGTCATTTTTTTGTTGAATTTTTGTCATTTTTTGTTGATTTTTTGTCACTTTTTTGTTGAATTTTTGTCATTTTTTGTTGAATTTTTGTCACTTTTTTGTTGAATTTGTGTCATTTTTTTGTCGAATTTTTGTCATTTTTTTTGTTTAATTTTTGTCATTTTTTTGTTGAATTTTTGTTATTTTTTTGTTGAATTTTTGTTATTTTTTTGTTGAATTTTTGTCAAATTTTATTGAATTTTTGTCATTTTTTTGTTGAATTTGTGTCATTTTTTGGTCGAATTTTTGTCATTTTTTTTGTTGAATTTTTGTCATTTTTTTGTTTAATTTTTGTCATTTTTTTGTCTAATTTTTGTCACTTTTTTGTCGAATTTTTGTCATTTTTTTTGTTGAATTTTTGTCATTTTTTGTTGAATTTTTGTTATTTTTTTGTTGAATTTTTGTCAAATTTTATTGAATTTTTGTCCTTTTTTTGTTGAATTTTTGTCACATTTTTGTTACATTTACATCCTTGTTTTCTTTTCATTTTTTTGTGACTGTTTTGGTGCTTTTTTCCCAAGAAGCTTTTTTGATTAGGGTAAAGCCAAACTGGATCGGTTCAGGTGGGAGTTAAGAGGTTAAAACTACTGCAGTTCAGTGAGATTCCTGGGGTTCACTTACTTTTTCCTCCCTGTCCTTAACATGTTCTGGCCAATAAAATATGATCAGATGTAAATGTTTGGGTGGTTTTAGTTTAAGCAGACACAGTTTATTCGTTCTTGTGATTTTGCTGAAGATCAGACCACGTTTATGACCGATTTAGGCAGAAATGTGAGAAATTACAAAGGATTCACAGACTTTTTCCTCCAACTATAACAGAAAATAACCTCTGTCACATATGATTAACAAACTGATGTATTTATTTATGTATATTTTACTTCACTTCAGCTTCAGTTTGGTCCTGAATGTTTCCGCTCGTCCTCGGCCTTGAATCGGGGCCAGTTCAAACGCTTTAAAGCTCGGACTAAATAAAGCCGACTTTGACACGAATCCATCAAACTTTATCGATCCCGGCGGACGACGCTTCAGACGCGGCGCTAAATAAAAAAGAAGAAGAAGAAGATGATGACTTGTTTTAATTAGGAGCCTCCAAATTAAGGCCAAGGCACCAGACGATACGCGGCGCGCGAGTGATTATCGGAGCCGGGCCCGAGCGGAGCCGGTGTCACGAGTTCAAGCGCCACAATTAAGTTCAATCTAATTATTTCTGTCAAAGTGAAGTCATGTCAAAACGGTAATGTTGAGGGAGAACAGGCAGCAACAAAAGAGTCGACTGGACTGGGTGGATAAAGCTAAACACATCCCATAGAGTTCAAGTTGTGGATGAATTGTGCGAAAATGAAGGCCTGAAATTTCAATATATTAGTGAAATTTCAGGCCTTAATTTTAGCACATGCATTAAGTGGCTTTAACCCCTTAACTCCCGCCTGAACCGAGCACATTTTCTCCAGTTTGGCTTTACCCCAGTCCAAAAGCTTCTGGGAAAAAGGTGAGGAAATAGCAACAAAACTGAGACGAAAACAATGATGGAAATGTGACAAAAAAGTGACGAAAAATTGATGAAAAAAGTGGCAAAAATGTCACAAGGAATTGACAAAAATGTGATTAAAAAATTGACAAAAAATGACCAAAAAATTACCAAAAAATGACCAAAAATTTGACAAAAATTTGACCAAAAAAATGACAAAAATGTGATAAAAAATGACAAAAAATGAAAAAAATGACAAAAATGTGATTAAAAAAATGACCCAAAAAATTACAAAAATGTGACAAAAAAATGACAAAAAAATGACCAAAAATGTGACAAAAATGTGACAAAAATGTGACAAAAAATTGAAAAAATTACAAAAAAATGACAAAAAATTACAAAAAAGTTACAAAAATGAGTTGAATACCCAACAAAAAAATGATGGAAAAAAAAATCTGCGCACTCTTCGAGATCGGGTGAGGAGCTCAGTTACCTGGAGGAGCTCGGAGTAGAGTCGCTGCTCCTTCACGTCGAAAGGAGCAGCTGAGGTGGCTCGGGCATCTGTTCCGGATGCCTCCTGGTCGCCTCACGTGGGAGGTGTTCCAGGCATGTCCTAGTGGGACAAGGCCTCGGAGACATAGTCCCACCAGCGTGTCCTGGATCTTCCCCAGGACACGCTGGGGAAGATCCACACGTTCTGGATAAAATTGACTGACTAAAAGATCCGGCTCTTTTCACATTTGAGATCTGGTTCGAACCGTTCGCCTTAACCTCTTACCACCCGCCTAAACCAAAGGCATTCTGTCCTCTTTGGCTTTTATATAGGCCTGTGTAACACCTCATTTGAAAGCTAAGACCCACAAAACTGATCTTTTCGTTTGTCGCGTTGTTGCTGCGTTGTGACCTTTTTGTATGTTTTTTTTTTCTCTTCTTTTTTTCCATTTTTGTTGAATTTTGTCATTTTTTGGTTGAATTTTTGTTGAATTTTTGTTGAAATTTTGTTGAATTTTTGTTGAATTTTTGTTGAATTTTTGTTGAATTTTTGTTGAATTTTTGTCACATTTTTGTTGAATTTTTGTTGAATTTTGTTGAAATTTTGTCACATTTTTGTTGAATTATTGTCACATTTTTGTAACATTTTTGTTGATTTTTTGTTGAAATTTTGTCACATTTTTGTAGAATTGTCACATTTTTGTCACATTTTTGTCAAATTTTTGTTGAATTTTTGTCACATTTTTGTCACATTTTTGTTGAATTTTCTTTGAATTTTGTTGAAATTTTGTCACATTTTTGTTGAATTTTTGTCACATTTTTGTTGAATTTTCGTTACATTTTTGTTGAATTTTTGTCACATCTTTTTTACGTTTACATCCTTGTTTTCTTCTCAAAAGCTTTTTTCCCAAGAAGCTTTTTGATTAGGGTCAAGCCAAACTGGATCCGTTCAGGTGGGAGTTAAGAGCTTAAAGAGCCGCCCGGTTTACGGCACAATCGCGTAAACAAAAAAACAAACATCCACCGCCTTCATTCTAAAAACTACAACTGCCTCTGTTCCATTTCCGTGTAAAACCGGCCTGGTTCCTCGGTAAATCCTCGTGTAATTCCTCTGGCCTGGTTTCCCTGAGTCTCCTCCAGGAAAGCCCTTTGTGTGCGTGAGTTTCTGCTGACGCGGCGCTTCTCACACTCCATTGATCAAAGTCAGGCCTGGACCGGGCCCAGCTCCGGACCTGGGGGGGATCCTCCTCGCTCTTCATTCATATATACAGCACCGGCGGCGGAATCAGGTCAGATCCAGACAGACTCCGGTTTGTTATGTTTTCGTGGTGCTCGGTTTGAGGCTCCGTGGACCGAAAACAATCTACGTTCGGGAGGTTTTTTTTTGCTGACCAAAGTGGGATGAAGTACGTGTGTAAAGAGGGATATACTGTAAATTCACAGGATTAAAAGTTGTGGTAAGTTTTCAGTCCAGCTCGGCACATGTTTTAATGAAAGATGAGGTGGATTTTATTTGTATAGTGCAGGGGCGCCCAAACTTTTTGTCTCCGAGGGCCAAAATGAAAAAGTGCCAGTGGTTCGCAGGCCAAATAGGGCGATGTTTAACCCCTTAACTCCCACCTGAACCGAGCACGTTTTCTCCAGTTTGGCTTTACCCCAATCCAAAAGCTTCTGGGGAAAAAAGGTGTGAAAATAGCGACAGAACTGAGACGAAAACAATGGTGGAAATGTGACGAGAAATGGATGAAAAAGTGGGAAAAAATGTGACAAGAAATTGATGAAAAAATTACAAATGCGACAAAAAAAATGACAAAAATGTGATAAAAAATTGACAAAAAAAATGAAAAAAAAATTGAAACAAATGTGACAAAAAATTTGATAAAAACTTGACGAAAAAAATGAAAGAAATGCGACAAAAAAATGACAAAAAATGGAAAAAAATGTGACAAAAATTTGTTAATAAAAAACTGGAAAAAATTGAAAAAAATGTGATAAAAAATGTGATAAAAATGTGATAAAAAATGACCAAAAAATGACCAAAAAGTTACAAAAAATTGACAAAAAATTGACCAAAAAAATGAAAAAAATGTGATAAATGACAAAAAAGTTACAAAAATGAGTTGAATACCCAACATAAAAATGACAAAAATTTGATAAAAATTTGACGAAAAAATGAAAAAAAAATTGACAAAAAAAACGAAAAAAAAAGTGATAAAAATTTGACAAAAAAATGTGATAAAAAATTTACGAAAAAACTGAAAAATGTGACAAAAAATGACAAAAAATGTGACAAAATGTGATAAAAAATGACAAAAAAATGACAAAAAAGTTACAAAAATTTGATAAAAATTTGACGAAAAAATATGAAAAAAAAATGTGGCAAAAAAATGAAAAAAAATGTGATAAACAATTACAAAAAAATGACAAAAAAGTTACACAAATGAGTTGAATACCCAACAAAAAAATGATGGAAAATAAATCTGATAACGTGAGGAAAAAGATCCTCTCGGTTCAGGCGGGAGTTAAGAGGTTAAGCATGAAACACATATAACTGCAAATAATAATAGTTACTTAATTTTTTTCTTTTGGTATACATTTGCATCTACGCAAATAACACGCTACATTAAAACAAAAGTTAACTATGGCAAAGTCCTAGTTTTAGTTGAACAAAATCAACAATTGTATAGCAATATAGTTAAAAATGTTAACAGTTTTACAGTAGCATTTTTGTAACTTTTTTCTAATTTTTTGTCACGTTTTTGTATTTTTTTGTCAATTTACATTTAAAATACATGGAGGACGCGCCTTCCTGTACGGCTTCATCCCGGCGCTGCTTCGTTACGGCTCATGTTTGTCCGTGACGTCCGCCCGCTTTCCCCGCGCTGCCACTCTCGCCTCGCGATCCCGGCGCTTCGTTAGCGCGGGCCCTGTCCGCGGCGGCCATGTTGTCTGTTTACCGTCAGCGCGGCGCCCCGAAATGAGCCGTAATCACAGCCGGACGAGCGTGCGGGATGGAGAACACGCCGTGCAAAAGTGAGATGGATAATGTGTCCCAAAAGTTACCTGGAGCGGAAGTTTAGAAACAAGAAAAAAACGTCTTTTTCAGAAAACAAAAATTCACTTCATTATTTTAGATTTAAACCTTTGTCTGTTCAGTTAGCCCCTCTTTAAACCCTCCTTTAGCCCTCCTTTTACCTCCTTTAGCCCTCCTTTAGCCCTCCTTTAGTCCTCCTTTAACCCTCCTTTTACCCTCCTTTAGCCCTCCTTTTACCCTCCTTTTACCCTCCTTTAGCCCTCCTTTAGCCCTCCTTTAGTCCTCCTTTAACCCTCCTTTTACCCTCCTTTAGCCCTCCTTTAGCCCTCCTTTTACCCTCCTTTATCCCTCCTTTAACCCTCCTTTAGACCTTCTTTAGCCCTCCTTTAGTCCTCCGTTAACCCTCCTTTTACCCTCCTTTAGCCCTCCTTTTACCCTCCTTTAGCCCTCCTTTTACCCCTCCTTTAGCCCTCCTTTTACCCTCCTTTAACCCTCCTTTATCCCTCCTTTAGCCCTCCTTTTGCCCTCCTTTAGCCCTCGTTTTACCCTCCTTTAGCCCTCCTTTAGCCCTCCTTTAGCCCTCCTTTTACCCTCCTTTAGCCCTCCTTTTACCCTCCTTTTACCCTCCTTTTACCCACCTTTTGCCCTCCTTTTACCCTCCTTTTACCCTCCTTTAACCCTCCTTTTACCCTCCTTTAGCCCTCCTTTAGACCTCCTTTAGCCCTCCTTTAGCCCTCCTTTTACCCTCCTTTAGCCCTCCTTTAGCCCTCCTTTAGACCTCCTTTTGCCCTCCTTTTACCCTCCTTTTGCCCTCCTTTTACCCTCCTTTTACCCTCCTTTAACCCTCCTTTTACCCTCCTTTAGCCCTCCTTTAGCCCTCCTTTAGACCTCCTTTTGCCCTCCTTTTACCCTCCTTTTACCCTCCTTTTACCCACCTTTTGCCCTCCTTTTACCCTCCTTTTACCCTCCTTTAACCCTCCTTTTACCCTCCTTTAGCCCTCCTTTTACCCTCCTTTAGCCCTCCTTTAAACCTCCTTTTACCCTCCTTTAGTCCTCCTTTAGTCCTCCTTTAGTCCTCCTTTAACGCTCCTTTAGCCCTCCTTTAAACCTCCTTTTACCCTCCTTTAGTCCTCCTTTAGTCCTCCTTTAGTCCTCCTTTAGCCCTCCTTTAGCCCTCCTTTAGCCCTCCTTTTACCCTCCTTTAGCCCTCCTTTAGCCCTCCTTTAGACCTCCTTTTGCCCTCCTTTTACCCTCCTTTTACCCTCCTTTTGCCCTCCTTTTACCCTCCTTTTACCCTCCTTTAACCCTCCTTTTACCCTCCTTTAGCCCTCCTTTAGCCCTCCTTTAGACCTCCTTTTGCCCTCCTTTTACCCTCCTTTTACCCTCCTTTTACCCACCTTTTGCCCTCCTTTTACCCTCCTTTTACCCTCCTTTAACCCTCCTTTTACCCTCCTTTAGCCCTCCTTTTACCCTCCTTTAGCCCTCCTTTAAACCTCCTTTTACCCTCCTTTAGTCCTCCTTTAGTCCTCCTTTAGTCCTCCTTTAACGCTCCTTTAGCCCTCCTTTAAACCTCCTTTTACCCTCCTTTAGTCCTCCTTTAGTCCTCCTTTAGTCCTCCTTTAGCCCTCCTTTAGCCCTCCTTTAGCCTCCTTTAGCCCTCCTTTATCCCTCCTTTATCCCTCCTTTAGCCCTCCTTTATCCCTCCTTTAGCCCTCCTTTAGCCCTCCTTTAGCCCTCCTTTAGTCCTCCTTTAGCCCTCCTTTAGCCCTCCTTTAGCCCTCCTTTTACCCTCCTTTAGTCCTCCTTTAGTCCTCCTTTAGTCCTCCTTTAACGCTCCTTTAGCCCTCCTTTAAACCTCCTTTTACCCTCCTTTAGTCCTCCTTTAGCCCTCCTTTAGCCCTCCTTTAGCCCTCCTTTATCCCTCCTTTATCCCTCCTTTAGCCCTCCTTTAGCCCTCCTTTAGCCCTCCTTTATCCCTCCTTTATCCCTCCTTTAGCCCTCCTTTAGCCCTCCTTTATCCCTCCTGTAGTCCTCCTTTTACCCTCCTTTAGCCCCTCCTTTATCCCTCCTTTATCCCTCCTTTAACCCTCCTTTAGCCCTCCTTTAACCCTCCTTTAGCCCTCCTTTAGCCCTCCTTTAGCCCTCCTTTAGCCCTCCTTTAGCCCTCCTTTAGCCCTCCTTTAGCCCTCCTTTAGCCCTCCTTTTGCCCTCCTTTAGCCCTCATTTTACCCTCCTTTTGCCCTCCTTTAGCCCTCATTTTACCCTCCTTTAGCCCTCCTTTAGTCCTCCTTTAACGCTCCTTTAGCCCTCCTTTAAACCTCCTTTTACCCTC